>NC_084615.1:45244777-45544777 GCF_033978795.1 Nerophis ophidion
AAGCATAAACAAGAGAAATCTACAGCCTAGGACTCGTCGATTGCCATTTGAAGTTCCTTGGAGTAGGATTCGGATTCGGCTGCGTATCTGGCAACCTCAGTCATGGAGAGGGGGAGGGGACTACAGAATTTTGACCGTGATTGCAGTAACATTTATGTCCACATTACTACATACGGCACCTTTAACTGAATCATTTAACTTTTTGGCACATATAAAAAAGAAACATGGTACCTAAAAGGGCAAAGTTAGACACAGCTAAGACGCAATGATGGAGCTCTCGCCATGGAAACACAAGCCCCGACAGTACCATTTAATGGAAACGTTAATATTCTTACGAAATCATTCTTCTCTTTCAGTGCGCAGCTGGGTGGCGCTAATCAAAGAAAAGGTGAGACTTCCCACTGCTGGCAATAACATGTCTATTACAATGTCCAGCTGCTGTCTAGTGGCGTCTTCACCATTGTTTGGACCTCCGCTATGCAGGCAGGTTACGTGTCGGGTATGTTGGCTCCGGTGGGCATTGGCATCGCGGGGGCCCTGCTCATCGTGGGCGCCCTCTACAGCGTCAGGAGGCTTCAGCGCAAAAGGAGGAACAGCTTCAAACACCAGCGGAGGAAGGGCAGGCAAGCAGAGGTCACTATGTATTATTACTACTACAAGAGTACACTTAGGTGCTGTCCCTCTGTGTGAAACTATGTACATTAATACATCCAGCAAGGATTATTTTTAGCAGAAACACACAAAAAATACAATTTTTTTATAGAAAAATGAAATTTTTACATAGGTCCAAGAATATTTACAGTAGAATTCAATCTGGAACGCTTGACGTGGTTTAACAGTATAATGGATATAGGGGAATTAGAAATAATCTGTTCCAGCATCAAGCTGTGGCCTTCATAATGAACGATTAATGTACCGTCTTATAGGTGTATAAACAAGTTAACAGGCACAACAAATCTTTAGATAAAAAGTGTAAAAAAGTTAAAGTAAAGTTAATCACTGTAAAATAATCAAGGCTCTACTTTTAACTTTGCAAGTGATTTTGAAACAGGAACATTTTTAGCTATTGTTTTAGATACCCAAAAAATATTTATAGTAACAATCCAGTTATTGAAGTGTAAAAAGATGCGAATAGTAAGGTATGATGGGTCAAACTGTACTGAGGCATCAATGTATTATCAAACACTATAGGAGCGATATTGTGGCCCTAGAAGCCATGTGGTGTGGTTGTAAAAAGACATGTGACCGATACAGATGCTGTTGTCGTTTGACTGTGAAGTGCCAAACTGTGTTTATCTAGAAGTGCTTCTTCGGCTCAAAAGTGGCAGCTCATTCCAAAAGTGGGAATAGTGGCGTGTCGCGTTTAACTTGTGTCACCATCATCGATCCAAATGGAAATATAAATCTTGAAGTCGGAGATAATTTTGATGTTATCGCGGCAAAAAGGGTGAATGTCCTTTTTTCCTGTTTACTATTTGGCTCATTAACCACAGTTGCATGTTTCATATTCCTTTTTGCACAGCTATTTGCTATATAAAAAAAAAAAAAAAAAAAAAAAATATATATATAAATATAAATATATATATATATATATATATATATATATACAGTCATGGTCAAAAGTTTACATACACTTGTAAAGAACATATTTTCATGGCTGTCTTGAGTTTGCAATAATTTCAACAACTTTTATTTTTTTGTGATAGAGTGATTGGAGCACATACTTGGTCAAAAGTATACATACAGCAATGTTAATTTTTGGTTACATCTCCCTTGGCAAGTTTCACTGCAATAAGGCGCTTTTGGTAGCCATCCACAAGCTTCTGGTTGAATTTATGACCACTCTTCTTGACAAAATTGGTGCAGTTCAGCTAAATTTGTTGGTTTTCTGACATGAACTGGTTTCTTCAGCATTGTCCACACGTTTAAGTCAGGACTTTGGGAAGGCCATTCTAAAACCTTACTTATAACCTGATTTAGCCATTCCTTTACTACTTTTGATGTGTGTTTGGTGTCATTGTGCTGTTGGAACACACAACTGCGCCCAAGACCAAACCTCCGGGCTGAGGATTTTAGGTTGTCCAGAAGAATTTGGAGATAATACTCCTTTTTCATTGTGCGATTTACTCTCTGTAAAGCACCAGTTCCATTGGTAGCAAAGCAGGCCCAGAGCATAATACTACCACCACCATGCTTGACGGTAGGATTGGTTTTCCTGGGATTAAAGGCCTCACCTTTTCTCCTCTGGACATATGGCAGGGTATTATGGCCAAACAGCTAAAATTTTTGTTTCGTCAGACATCACTTGGACAAACATAAGACTTTCTGAAGGAAAGTTCTGTGGTATATCATCAAATCATGGATTTTGAATGTCAGTATTCGATTTTGCAGGTAACACATGCCTGAGTTTTTTTTTAACTCAATGTATTTATTAAAAAAATGTCTAATGGCATGAACAGTGAAAATAAATGTTACAAATATTTACTTAGATCCGAACCAATATCTGTCTCGCTGTTTTTTTGATTTAGCAATTCCAGCATAATCCTGCTGTTAATAAACTCCCAATAGAAACACGGATGTCTTTTAATGCTATCAATTGTTACCTGCAGCAACCTCTGGAGGTCGGCACAAGCCGCCAGGATCAGGCCATGCTGTTGGCAGACAGCTCGGAGGACGAATTCTGATCAAAGATGACGCCGGTGTTGGAAGTCAAGATCGTCATGACAACCGCATACATCACTCTTGAGTTGTTCCCCTATGACTTTTCAAAAACAGTGTTCGGAGTGTCAGTGAAGGAGAGTGTAACCTTTCGCTTTGGAGCTTTACACTTTGACGTGGGGGGAAAAAAATCATTCAGCAGGGTGTAACCAGCGCATAGATTTGACGCAAGAAAGGGCTGATTAAGTAAAAATAGATATAAAATAGATATATATATTTACTGTAAATGTGTCATATTATTGTAAAGTTTACTTTATGTTTCACGTAAATCGTATTTCATAAGCAAAATAGGTTGTTTGCCATTTATGAGGCAATAGCTGGTTAGCTGAGCAAAACCTTCTTGGTTAGACCTGCTCAGTGGCGTTGTGGTTAGAGTGTCCGCCCCGAGGCTGGAAGGTCGTGAGTTCAAACCCTGGCTAAGTCATACTAAATGCAATAAAAATGGGACTCATTACCTCCCTGCTAGGCGCTCAGCATCAAGGGTTGGAATTGGGGGTGAAATCACCAAAATGAGTCCCGAGCGCGGCCACCGCTGCTGCTCACTGCTCTCCTCACCTCCCAGGGGGTGGAACAAGATGGGTCAAATGCAGAGGATAATTTCGCCACACCTAGTGTGTGTGACTAAAAATCACACACCACAGCCGCCAACTTCATTTAAGATATAAGCTTATCAATTAGCTCATTTTTTTGATTGTTAATTAAATTTGTACTTAACTTATAAAAAGAACGAGGCCAGTGGGTGCCAAATGTAAAAGTTCAGTCAGTGTGACATTTCTCAGAAATTTACTTTATTTGCAACACAATTTGCACACGCACACATCTGGAGCTAACATTTAAAAACATATGCAACTTTGTGGTCATTAAGCATCAGTCATGTTTCCTTCTTCTGCAGTAAGAAAGGTGGCATCCTTAGTGAGAGATTTAGCGCTCACATTTAGATGGACATCTAAGATTTAGGTTTTACCGTATTTCCTTGAATTGCCGCCGGGGCGCTAATAATTTAAAACCTCTTCTCACTCCTGCGCTCATCAAAGGCACGCGGTCAAAATTTGAGTGTGATGTAAGCTTGGACCTTAAATCCTACTTAGTAGCTCTTAATCTTCTTCCCTTTATGCGATTTCTTAATAACGGTATTGAAATCAGCCTCCTCCATTTTGAAAATGATGACAGGGGAAGTGTCACGAGTTTGACCAGGCGGTAATACTAAGTATGCGCTAATTATTTTGCGAAGCGAGTTTAACCCGGCAGTAATTCAAGGCAGGCGCATACTATATGCCCTGCGGCTATTCAAGGAAATACGGTATATTTAACAGATGCATATTTAACATCCATCCATTTTCTACCGCTTATTCCCTTTCGGGGTCGCGGGGGACGCTGGCGCCTATCTCAGCTACAATCGGGCGGAAGGCAGGGTACACCCTGGACAAGTCGCCACCTCATCGCAGGGCCAACACAGATAGACAGACAACATTCACACTCACATTCACACACTAGGGCCAATTTAGTGTGGCCAATCAACCTATCCCCAGGTGCATGTCTTTGGAAGTGGGAGGAAGCCGGAGTACCCGGAGGGAACCCACGCATTCACGGGGAGAACATGCAAACTCCACACAGAAAGATCCCGAGCCTGGATTTGAACCCAGGACTGCAGGGACTTCGTATTGTGAGGCAGACGCACTATATTTAACATGTCATTTTATATTCAAGATTTAGGTTTTGGTTTAACATTTAGATATAAAATTTAGAGTCAACATTTAATTTAAACTTCAATGTGATGAAAATGAGCTAAATCTGACAAAATACACTGTATTGCCAAAAGTATTTGGCCACCCATCCAAATGATCAGAATCAGGTGTTCTAATCACTTGGCCCGGCCACAGGTGTATAACATTAAGCACTTAGGCATGGAGACTGTTTCTACAAACATTTGTGAAAGAATGGGCCGCTCTCAGTGATTACCAGCGTGGAACTGTCATAGGATGCCACCTGTGCAACAAATGCTGTCGTGAAATTTCCTCGCTCCTAAATATTCCAAAGTCAAATGTCGGCTTTGTTATAAGAAAAGTGAAGAGTTGGGGAACAACAGCAAGTCAGCCACCAAGTGGTAGGCCACGTAAACTGACAGAGAGGGATCAGCGGATGCTGAAGCGCATAGGGCAAAGAGGTCGCCGACTTTCTGCAGTCAGTTGCTGCAGAGCTCCCAACTTCATTTGACCTTCCAATTAGCCCACGTACAGTACGCAGAGAGCTTCATGGAACGGGTTTCCATGGCCTTGCAGCTGCATCTAAGCCATACATCACCAAGTCCAATGCAAAGCGTCGGATGCAGTTGTATAAAGCAGGTCGCCACTGGACTCTAGAGCAGTGGAGACGCGTTTTCTGGAGTGATGAATCACGCTTTTCCATCTGGCAATTTGATGGATGAGTCTGGGTTTGGAGGTTGCCAGGAGAACGCTACAATTCGAACTGCATTGTGCCGAGTGTGAAATTTGGTGGAAGAGGAATTATGGTGTGGGGTTGTTTTTCAGGATATGGGCTTGGCCCCTTAGTTCCAGTGAAAATAACTTTAAATGCTCCAGGATACCAAAACATTTTGGACAATTCCATGCTCCCAACCTTGTAAGAACAGTTTGGAGCGGGCCCCTTCCTCTTCCAACATGACTGTGCACCAGTGCACAAAGCAAGGTTCATAAAGACATGGACGATAGAGTCTGGTTTGGATGACGCTTGACTGGCCTGCACAGAGTCCTGACCTGAAGTTAAAGTAAAGTTAAAGTACCAATGATTGTCCCACACACACTAGGTGTGGGGAAATGTGTCCTCTGCATTTGACCCATCCCCTTAATCACCCCAGGGGAACTGAGGGGAGCAGTGGGCAGCAGCGGTTCTGCGCCCGGGAATCATTTATGGTGATTTAACCCCCAATTCCAACCCTTGATGCTGAGTTCCAAGCAGGGCACAATGGGTGCCATTTTTTTATAGTCTTTGGTATTTTAACTCCCAACCTACCGATCTCAGGGTGGACACTCTAACCACTAGGCAACTGTGTAGGTGAACCCGACAGAACACCTTTGGGATGAATTAGAACGGAGACTGAGAGCCAGGCCTTCTCGACCAACATCAGTGTGTGACCTCACCAATGTGATTTTGGAAGAATGGTGGAAAATTCCAATAAACACACTCCACAACCTTGTGGAAAGCCTTCCCAGAAGAGTTGAAGCATCAATAGCTGCAGAAGATGGACCAACGTCATATTGAACCCTATGGGTTAGGAATAGGATGGCATTTCAAGTTCATATGTGAGTCAAGGCACATGGCCAAATACTTTTAGCAATATAGTGTATATCTGCTAGAAAAGTGTGACTGATCTTTTACATTCAGCACTCCAAAGCCAACGTGTCAAGGGCGATAGCTTCTTCAAAGCAAAGTGTTGCGATCTCATCAAATTAACTTGAATTTTGTCGTTTTTGTCAGTGTAAAAAGAATCTGGGTGACTACTTGTCACTTTTGTGTTATTGATAAGAAATCAGTGATTTTAACTGCAAAAACACAACTTTGGTCATTTTGTGGACGGCATTTGTCTGAAAGGAACAAATGAAAGTATTACGTGAAAAAAATGTCTGCTTCAATTGGAGACTTTTGTTACACTTGCAAGAACATTCTATGTATAGTCACAAGTTCATGAAGTACAAACCCGTTTCCATATGAGTTGGGAAATTGTGTTAGATGTAAATATAAACAGAATACAATGACTTGCAAATCATTTTCAACCCATATTCAGTTGAATATGCTACAAATACAACATATTTTATGTTCAAACTGATCAACATTTTTTTTTTGCAAATAGTCATTAACTTTAGAATTTGATACCAGCAACACGTGACAAAGAAGTTGGGGAAGGTGGCAATACATACTGATAAAGTTGAGGAATGCTCATCAGACACTTACTTGGAACATCCCACACGTGTGCAGGCTAATTGGGAACAGGTGGGTGCCATGTTTGGGTATAAAAACAGCTTCCCAAAAAATGCTAATGGTTTTCACAAGAAAGGATGGGGCGAGGTACACCTCTTTTTCCACAACTGCGCGAGCAAATAGTCAAACAGTTTAAGAACAACGTTTCTCAAAGTGCAATTGCAAGAAATTTAGGGATTTCAACATCTACGGTCCATAATATCATCAAAAGGTTCAGAGAATCTGGAGAAATCCTTCCATGTAAGCAGCATGGCTGGAAACCAACATTGAATGACCGTGACCTTCGAGCCCTCAGACGGCACTGTATCAAAAACTGACATCAATCTCTAAAGGATATCACCACATGGGCTCAGGAACACTTCAGAAAACCACTGTCACTAAATACAGTTTGTCGCTACATCTGTAAGTGCAAGTCAAAGCTCTACTATGCAAAGCGAAAGCCATTTATCAACAACATCCAGAAACGCAGCCGGCTTCTCTGGGCCCGAGATCATCTAAGATGGACTGATGCAAAGTGGAAAAGTGTTCTGTGGTCTGACCAGTCCACATTTAAAATAGTTTTTGGAAATATTCGACGTCGTGTTATCCGGACCAAAGGGGAAGCGAAACATCCAGACTGTTATCGACGCACATTTCAAAAGCCAGAATCTGTGATGGTATGGGGGTGCATTAGTGCCAAAGGCATGGGTAACTTACACATCTGTGAAGGCACCATTAATGCAGAAAGGTACATATAGGTTTTGGAACAACATATGCTGCCATTTAAGCGCAGTCTTTTTCATGGACGTCCCTGCTTATTTCAGCAAGACAATGCCAAGCCACATTCAGCACGTGTTACAACAGCGTGGCTTCGTAAAAAAAAGAGTTTGGGTACTTTCCTGGACCGCCTGCAGTCCAGACCTGTCTCCAATCGAAAATGTTTGGCGCATTATGAACCGTAAAATACGACAGCAGAGACCCCGGACTGTTGAACGACTGAAGCTCTACATAAAACAAGAATTGGAAAGAATTCCACTTTCAAAGCTTCAACAATTAGTTTCAACAGCTCCATACTTGCCAACCTTGACACCTCCGATTTTGGAAATTGGGGGTTGGGGGGTGGGAGGGCGTGGTCGGGTGTGGGGCGGAGGCGTGGTTAAGAGGGGAGGAGTAATAATTCAGCAACTCGAGTATTTAATATATATGAAATACTTGACTTTCAGTGAATTCTAGTTATATATATCTAATAATATATATAAATAAAAGAAATAGTTGAGTTTCCGACGGTACCTATCAAATACACAGTAATAAAAACACAGTTGTTCTACTAACTGTACTGTGCTTGCTGGTTACTAAAACAACAACACTTACCTTTCACAATTTGGGTAACCTTTGTTCTGCCATTTGCGTACTGGCGAGCAATCTCCGAATCCGGGAACATATCCTTCACGGCTTTGTTGTAGACATCTGCAAATGAGAACGGGATGTTTCTTCCAGCTATCATCATAGCCATCTTTGTCTCAGCATAAGTTACACCATCAGTCTCAATATTGCGAGGTGGCCCATAATACAGGGTTGTGAACGATGCTGCGCTGCGGACACTTTGTGCTTCGCTGACCGTTCATGACAGGCGAGGGGATGAAGTTACGTCTCTTTACTGTGGGCTTCAGAACAGACTCCCTAATGCATATGTTCCTTGACTGCACTTAAATGTAGAATATATGTAGAATATATTTATATTATTCATATATATTCACGGGGCGGCATGGCGTAGTGGGTAGAGCGGCCAGCCAGAAACCTGAGGGTTGCAGGTTTGCTTCCCACCTATTGACATCCAAAAAATCGCTGCCGTTTTGTCTTTGGGCAAAACTTCACCCTTTGCTCCCGGTGCTGCTCACACTGGTGAATGAATAAAGAATGATTGATAGGTGGTGGTCGGAGGGGCCGTAGGCGCAAACTGGCAGCCACGCTTCCGTCAATCTACCCCAGGGCAGCTGTAGCTACTGATGTAGCTTACCACCACAAGGTGTGAATGAATGTTGAGTCCCACTTCTCTGTGAGCGCTTTGAGTGTTTAGAAATGCGCGATATAAATCTAAGTTATATATATTATTTATTATTACCATTGTTTATTGTGAGCGAACTGTGGTGCTGAATATCCCCCAGGGATCAATAAAGTACATTCTATTCTATTCTATGTACAGTAGATGGCAGTATTGTCCTGCTTAAGCGGGTAACAACATTGCTGAGTCAGGATCTCATGGAGCTGGAGGGGGCGTGGCCTCCAGCGCCACCTGAATTTCGGGAGGTTTTCAGGAGAAAATTTGTCCCGTCAGGTTTTCGGGAGAGGCGCTGAATTTCGTGAGTCTCCGGGAAAATCTGGGAGGGTTGGCAAGTATGCACAACTGTGTTACATCACAAAGGTGATGTAACACAGTGGTGAACATGCCCTTTCCCAACTACTTTGGCAAGTGTTGCAGTCACGAAATTCTAAGTTATTTGCAAAAAAAAAAGTTTGAGTTTGAACATCAAAAATCTTGTCTTTGTAGTGCATTCAATTGAATATGGGTTGATAAGGATTTGCAAATCATTGTGTTCTGTTTATATTTACATCTAACACAATTTCCCAACTCATATAGAAACAGGGTTTGTACATCTGTGTGATTGAGTACATAAAGTATGCCTTTGCAAAGATGATTAACAATACACAAAGTATTGTAAATTAATATCTGAGCATTATTGTTTTTGTTGCAGGTTAAACTTTTCGTATTGGATTACAACCGATTGCGCGTAAGTCATTTTGGATGTTGACTCAAAATTACTAATCCATTTTTTGTATTGTCACTGTTCAACTGCAGGTGTTCATGCAATAACACTGTTTTATGGGGGTTCATGTGATGTAAAATAGTGATTGTATGTCTTGTGTAGATATTAAACAAAAGAAACATAATTCTTAAAATAAAGACCTTAAAACTTCTACTACGCCCGCAATCAACTCATGCTTCAAACAACTGAGACAACTCCAGTTTACAGCATTAAAAAAATCAAATAATTTATTTCTGTGTTCTTTTTTGTTTGCTTCCTCTCCACATTAAATAAAAGCTATCTCTGACATTTCCAGATTCAAATCGAGAGGGATGGGAAGCGGGGAGAAGAAGCTGGGGTGTGGAAACACACACAAGTCAGACATGCAGAAGAAAAATAAAACATACAAATATTGATTTTGCTTTTGGTAGATGAGGCGGAGCTACAAAGAGCCAGGAAAAGGAGAAAGAGGAAGAGTGATGGCACAAAGAAGGACTTCCAAGATGGTGCCCTATGTGTGAGTGGTCATCTCGTTCCAAAAAATTGGGCCTTTTTAACGACAAACCAAAAACAGAAGACGAAGCCCTTCAGTTGAATGCGGCCAGGCCGTAAAGCCTTTGAAAGATGGCAGCACTGCCTTGTTCACTAAAGAGTCGATTTGTACTGGACGCTTGTCTGGGAATCAGAAGGGTCCTCAGGCTGGGTTTGTAGGGTAAAAACAAATAATCCCTGTCAAAATAAAAGTGCGATATGTCCTCTCTCGTCACACGATTCGTCAGTTATGTAAATTCCGACATTATGAGATTAAGATTTTGAAAGAACCTCAAAATAGTTGCGTGAGTTGATGTTGTCCCACGTCGTCGGGCAAACACAGGATGTGGGAAACATGTTGAGATGTTACTTTCATGAAACAAGCAAGAATCAAACTTATTTTAAGAAAAGTGGCAAAGTCTTTTCCCCCTGGCTTTTCTAACATCAAATGTGTCTTGCAGCAGATTTCTGCAGGCACCATTTGCATATTTTTCAACTAAATTGCACACTTCCAAGGGGATGGAGCACTACGGCAATACTGAAAAGAAAAATATATGTAAAATAAAAAATAGTAATGTGAAAAGTCATATTTTTTAAGAAATAAACGGGTATTAAAAGAAAAGTCATATTGTTATAAGAACATTTTTTTTAATGTTTCAATAGGTTTTTTTTCCAGGTCTTTTTGTATTTCTAAGAGAAGCGTTGCAACGAAAAGTAGAATTAGAAAACGAAAATTTAAATACATTCTGAGAATACCTAGTTTTTAGGAAAACATCGTAATATTTGGAAGTTAAAGTGGAAACGTTACAGTCTCATTTATCCAGGTTATTGTATTTTCAGGGAACTGAATCGAACGTAGCTGGACTGTTGAGTTGTCCGACAAGACCTCCTACCCCTTTATCTGAGCAGGCCTCTTCAGTTAAACCTCACATGGGACAGATCTAGTCTGAGGCCATGGTGCAGGAGCCAAAGTCTTTATCCTATAAAAGCGGGGACATGCTCAGACAAGGTTTTTGCTCTACTGTGGTATAACATGAGAATGACTTTACTGGGAATTTTTTCCGCCTTTAGAGTATACATACTTGGGATCCTGCACCATGACCTCAGACTGGAGTTGTTCGATAAATGAATGAATAAAGCCCTCTCAGTGGAGGCACAGCATGTAGGACAACCCAACCTTAAAAGTCACGTTGCGCCCGATTCAATGGCCTGAAGATATTTCAATGGCTTAACGTCCATCCATCCATCCATCCATCCATCCATCCATCCGTCCATCCATCCGTATACTACCGATTGTCCCTTTTGGGGTCGCTGGAGCCTATCTCAGCTGCATTCGGGCGGTAGGCGGGGTACACCCTGGACAAGTCGCCACCTCATCGCAGGGCCAACACAGATAGACAGATAACATTCACACTCACATTCACACATTAGGGCCAATTTTTTTAGTGTTGCCAATCAACCTATCCCCAGGTGCATGTCTTTGGAGGTGGGAGGAAGCCGGGGTACCCGGAGGGAACCCAAGCAGTCACGGGGAGAACATGCAAACTCCACACAGAAAGATCCCGAGCCCGGCATTGAACCCAGGACAACTCAGGACCTTTGTATTGTGAGGCAGATGCACTAACCCCTCCCCACCGTGCTGCCTATGGCTTAACGCTTTCCTAAGAAAAACTTTCAAACAAATGTATTTGGAAGTCGTACCCATGTGAGAAAACGTTACCTCAGAATAAATGTTTGGAAGTTACGAGATTAATTATACCATGAATTAAGGCGTCTTAAAAAGTTGTGGAGTAGCGAGAAAATGTTTGACTTTATTCTTGTAATAACTGTCAAAGTTTCTTTTCAGCATGGCCGCTACTCCTTTGTCCGAATTGTTTTTCCTGTGCAGATCCTTTAAGTCAAAGAGAGAAAAAAAAACATTGGAATGAACTCAAACAGCAAACGGTGAAAGTAGGGCACACACACACACACACACACACACACACACACACACACACACACACACACACACAGCAGCAGCAGCAATTTCCAAGCAAGTGCATCTTAACTTTGTTCTTTCTTTCCCCGAGCAAAACAACAAAAAGGCAGTTCTTTATCGCATGTAGTGTCGTGGCTTGGGACCTAACAACACCTTGGTAGCAAAGGTGCACAAAGTGAGGTTGCGTGCACTGCTCAAACTCAAACACAATCTGCTAAGAATTGCTTTAGCGCTGACATAATCACAGAGAAAGGGATCCGGCACAATTTGGGAGATATTCAATGGCAGGCAAGGCCAAACTGCTGCACTCTGAGGGCTGCAGTGGTGCCCCTAGGCTGGAAGTGACTTATTGTCAAAGAGTAACTACTTTTTGACAACAATTGACAGTTGTAGCCAAATTTTAACTGTTTGGCCTTGGCGCAGGTCTTTGTTGTACTGAGTATCTTTCTAGTTGGCATTGTCTTGCACACGCATACACTTTTCTTTTTTGGGGGGGAGGAAGAGGGGGGATTGGCAGTGCATTAGGAAAGTTTTGAACTTTTATGTAGGAAAATAAGAAGTTAGTACTGACTGCTTTTGAACATCTGAGGTTAATAAAAAATAAACTAAAATTGATGGTGACAATTGAGGTGATAGTAGAGTGATTCAGTTCACACTGGTTGTCATCAGCACACACACTTACACTAGAAAATAAACGCATGCGCAGCTTTACAGGCTTTAGTCCTTGAGAAGCTGTGGTGTCTGGCTGACACAGCGCCGCCATGTGGACACATTTGGAGAATGCAAAACTTTCACTCAAAAAAACACACGCGCGCACACACACACACACACACTCTCATACTGTATGCAGTTGATACCTCCTCCAAGGCTTTAAAAAAAAAGAAACACAAAAATAAAGTCCACATTTAAGTTTCTGCGTCTTGCTGCCTACTGTTTTTTTTCCTGCAAGTTTGTCTTGAGTGTCCGTCCAGCGTGGCGTCGCTTGGTGTTCCCTCCTATGGAGTTTGAAAGTAAAAAAAAAAAAAAAGGTCATCCCCCCAACTCTTTCCTCTTTTAAAAAGAGCTGACAGAGGAGGAGGAGGAGGGTGGGCCCTTCATGGAAACATCTGGAGGGTTCGTCTTGAAACGTGTTCAAGGTTAAGAATAATGTGTGATTGTGTGTGTATGCATACATATCTGCATACTGTTGCATGTTTGTGTGTGTGTGTGTGTGTGTGTGTGTGTGTGTAAAGAGATGAACAGCACGTCTTGTCGTCTCTCTCGTCCCGTCACCTCCTCCCTCCTCCTTCCCCTTCTCTAGAGTCTCCCGTCCTCATCTCCTCCCTCTTCAGCGGAGCCACAGTTTGAGCCTCAGCGCGTCCACGCCGTTAAGGTAGTATCTGAAGAGCCGCTTGTCCCTCACAAACCCTAAGTTCTCGTAGAGCTTCAGGGCCGATTTGTTGGTGATCTCCGTCTCCAAAACCACCTGGAAGGAAAGGAAGAAATGGAGTTTCGAGGTGTCGCTGAGTCTTGGGGACCAACCGACTTATTTTGGGGTTTAGTGGCCCTTACCTCGTCACAGTCGCCCTCCACCATGGCGTAGATGGCCTTCTTCACCAGATTAGTACCTGGAATGGAAAATATTATTGCTGTTTATTTAGAAGTCCCCTATTATGCAAAAGTAATATTCTAATAGTAATAATAATTTTCCTGAATGAACTCTCCTGAAGGACTCAATAAAGTACTATCTATTAATCTATCTATCTATCTATGTGTCTCCAATGCCCGTTTACGAGCACCAAATGCGAGAAAAAGAAAATATATCTACTATATTCAGACAAGATGAACTGATTGCTTCATGACGTAACAAAGAAAAACCCTCCCCTCTTTTACACATGGCGCTGTCACGCCAAATTTCTTTCCCCCTACAAAAACCTTCCCCCTCCATTTACTTTCGGGGTCATGATTAATACAGACGTTTTGTTAACGCTATATTATAAAAATATAACGCTATATTTTAAAAATATAACGCTATATTATAAAAATACAGACATTTTGTTAACGTTATATTATAAAAAACAAAAAACTAAATTTAAAACAATTTACAAACACAAGCTATGGGATGACATTTACTTCCGGGGTCACGCTTCCTCACATTTCCTCTTATGTCATCCCATAGCTTGTGTTTGTAAATTGATTTTTTATTATTATTATTTTTTTATAATACAGCGTTAACAAAACGTCTGTATTTTTATAATATAACGTTAACAAAACGTCTGTATTTTTATAATATAGCGTTATATTTTTATAATACAGCGTTAACAAAACGCCTGTATTAATCATGACCCCGGAAGTAAATGGGGGGGAAGGTTTTTGTAGTGGTGAAGAAATTTGGCGTGACAGCCCTACCCTGAGCTTGATGAGTCCACTCTCTTTATACCTCTACAACAGGGGTACCAAAACTTTTCGAACCAGGGGCCACCTTCTCATTCAATGTGTTTTCTTCATTTTCATGACAATTTACTACATTGTAGATTGTCACTGGAGGCATATAAACTATGAATGAACACGTGGCCTTATGTACTTAACGGAAAAAGGTGAAATAACTGAAAACATGTTTTGGATTCTAGTTTCTTCAAAATAGCCAACCTTTGCAATGATTACTTTTTTCTCTCAAAGAGCTTCAAGAGGTAGTCACCTGAAATGCTTTTCACTTCACAGGTGTCATAGTTTTGATGTCTTCAGTGACAAGATAAATAGTCTTGAGAATAAAGCAAACGTATTGAAATGAAGTGTCCACGCATGCGCGCACGCGCGCACGCATGCACACACGCGCACACACACACACACACACACTTTTGTTTTTGCTCCCATTTTTCATAAGTTGAACTCAAAGATCTAAAACTTGTACTATATGCACAAAATACATTTTCCTCTCAAATATTGTTCACAAATGTGCCTACATCTGTGTTAATAAGCCTTTCTTCTTTGCCAAGTTAATCCATCCCACCTCATAGGTGTGGCATATCAATACGCTGATTAAACAGCATGATTATTGCACAAGTGTGCCTTCGGCTGTCCACAATAAAAGGCCACACTGCTCTGATAAACTTCTGTTACCTGCAAAAGACATATTTGAGTAACACAATAATTACATTCCTTAGTAATTAATTACACTTATTAAAGAGTAATTCCATTAGTAATTGAAAAACTTTTTTGGTATTTTTTTAAGTTATTTTCAGAATACTGGTAGCAACAGTAATGCGGAGTTTAAACTAAATACTTTGCACGTTTTGTTTAAAATACCGACATACAAAACCAAAACCAGTGAAGTTGGCACGTTGTGTAAATTGTAAATAAAAACAGAATACAATGATTGGCACATTTTTTCAATTGAGTAGACTGCAAAGACAAGATATATAATGTTCAAACTGAGAAACAAAATTTTATTGCCAAATGATCATTAACTTAGAATTTAATGGCAGCAACACATTGCTAAAAAGTTGTCACCGGGGCATTTTTACCACTGTGTTACATGGCCTTTCCTTTTAACAACACTCAGTTAGCATTTGGGAACTGAGGAGACCAATTTTTTAAGCTTTTCAAGCGGAATTATTTCCCATTCTTGCTTGATGTACAGCTTAAGCTGTTCAACAGTCTGGGGTCTCTGTTGTGGTATTTTAGGCGTCATATTGTGACACACATTTTCAATGGGAGACAGGTCTGCACTACAGGCAGGCCAGTCTAGTACCTGCAATGTTTTACTATGAAGCCACACTGCTGTAACATGTGGCTTGGCATTGTCTTGTTGAAATAAGCAGGGGTGTCCATGATAACGTTGCTTGGATGGCAAGATATGTTGCTCCAAAGCCTGAATGTGCCTTTCAGCATTAATTGTGCCTTCACAGCTGTGTAAGTTACCCATGCCTTGGCCACTAATACACCCCATACCATCACAGATGCTGGCTTTTGAACTTTGCGCCTAATACAATTCAGATGGTGCTTTTCCTCTTTGGTCTGGAAGACACAATGTCCATAGTTTTCAAAAGCCATTTGAAATGTGGACTCGTCAGACCACAGCACTTTTCATCAGTCCGTCTTAGATGAGCGCGGGCACAGCGAAGCAGGCGGCACTAGGTGTTGTTGATAAATGGCTTTAGCCTTGCATAGTGGAGTTTTAACTTGCATTTACAGATGTAGCGACGAACTGACAGTGATTTTTGGAAAAGTTCCTAAGCCCATGTGGTGATATCCTTTAGACACTGATGTCGCTTTTTGATACAGTACCGCCTGAGGGATCAAAGGTCTGTAATATCATCACTGATGTGCAGTGATTTCTCCAGATTTCCTTAACCTTTTGATGATAGTACGGAGCGTAGATGGTAAAATACCTAAATTCCTTGCAATAGCTTGTTGAGGAATGTTGTTTTTAAACTGTTGGGACAATTTACTCACGCGTTTGTTCACTAAGTGGTGACCCTCGCCCCATCCTTGTTAATGAATCACTGAGCATTTCATTGAAGCTGCTTTAATACCCAATCATGGCACCAACGTGTTCCCAATCAGCCAGTTCACCTGTAGGATGTTCAGAATACTGTAAGTGTTTAATTAACATTCCTCAACTTTTTTGCGACTTGTGCCAACTTTTTGGAAACATGTTGCAGGTATCAAATTCCAAAGGAGATAATATTTGCAAAAAATTTAGTTTTCCAATTAGAACGATAGGTATCTTGTCTCTGCAGTCTATTCAATTGAATATAAGTTGAAAAGGATTTGCAAATCATTGTATTCAGTTTTTATTTACGATTTACACAACGTGCCAACTTCACTTGTTTTGGGGTTTGTGTATCATATATTGTGATTCTGCCTAAAAATACTAGGATATCAGTTATGGTCCATATCGCCCATCCCTAATTGAGTGCATGGTGTGGCTTTTTGCCGCTCTCACCGATGCTTTTCCTTCTGTGTTTAGAGTCGACGGCCAACATGGCGATGTACCCGCGTCGAAACATCTTCTTGTGCAAGTCGAGCTTACACACAATGGCGCCCACACACTCCTGCTCCACCATGGCCTAAAAAAAACAAAAACAAGCAGTTGCAACAGTTAACGTGGTTTATAGTGTTTCAAAAAAACCTGACAGCTGCTCACGAGGGCCCCTACTCCTGACCTCTGACCCTCCCCTACTTCCTCCTGTGTCACATACGGCGTTCAAGGCGAGCAGGAAGTGCCGATATTAGGGACTTTCACAGGATTAATCATCAAACTTTCTATCTAAAGTGGTGTCGACGGTAGGACCTGGAGTATTTTTGCGGTCTGCAACTTGTAAAACAACAATTAAACAAAAAACAACAACAGATGCAATTGAAAAAAAGAGCAAAAAAGTTGTAATATAGTGAGAAAAGTGGTTCCTATGGAATCTTCTATAAACATTTAGTTCTAAGCACCTCTGACTGTCCCACTTAATCATCTGATGTCATCGCTCAGATCTGATGCAACTAGCCATCAAACTGGAAGGAAAGAAACATAAGTTATGTTTGGTAGCCATGTTGGCAGGGGAGTCACATGACATACTTGTGTGTGAAGGCAATGTTATCATCGGAGTCACAAGACTAGTGGTGTTTGGTGGCCATGTTGGCAGAAGCAGCAGATACAATGATTGTACCATGATTGTGGCGACTTGACCGGAGTAAGCCGCCTTCCGCCCGAATGCAGCCGAGATAGGCTTCGCCACCCCCAGCAACCCCAACAGGGATAAGCGGTAGAAAATGGATGGATGGATGTAAGTAGGACTGGGCGATACGGCCTTTTATTAATATCGCAATATTTTTAAGCCATGTCACGATACACAATATATATCTCGATATTTTGTCTTAGCCTTGAACTAACACTTGATGCCTATAATCACACCAGTAGGATGATTGTATGTGTCTACATTAAACCATTCTTGTTCATACTGCATTGATATATGCTAATTTTGAACTTTCATGCAGAGAGGGAAATCAAAAATAAGTCAATTGACCAAAACTGTATTTATTAAACAGTTATTAAGCAGTGGCCCACACATTCATGTCATTCCAAAACAGAAAGTGCAAGATTGTCAGAAACATTTTAAAACAAGCTATGGGTGCACTTTTGCGCAAGATGTCACTAAGATGACATATCAAAACAACACTAAATTAAAGTGCACTTTTTGTACAGAATGCCATTACAATAGCTTAAAATAAATAAAGTGCACTTTTGTGCATGATTTTGTGGGCGTGTGGCACCGAATGGAGATGTTGACATGCAGAGTTTGCAGAGTTTCAATCACTCTTCATTCTCTAGCAGGTGACTTTTCAAATGATACTGCATATTAGCAGTAATGCTACTTTTGGTAGCAACACTTTAGCACCACACTTGACAAATTACGGTTGTCTGTTCGACATATTCCCACTTGAAGCCAAACCACCGCCAGACGATGGACCCCCTGCTGTTTTTCTTGGGAATTAATTCTTCCTTCATTTGTTACCAGATTTGCACCTTCTTTCTCTCGTATTACATCTAGCACCACATCTAACGTAACCCATGCTGCTACCTCTCTGCTCCGCGAGGGCGTGTACGTATGTGATGTATGACGTGACAGTATGTGACGTGTAAGAAGGTGCGCATGTCTGTGAGGAGAGACAACAGAGTGGAAAGGGCCTGTAATGTAATGCCTGCAGCATAAAACCAACTGCCTGAGAACGTATACTTGAATATTACGATATAGTCATTTTCTGTATCGCACAGAGACAAACCCGCGATATATCGATTATATCGCTATATCGCCCAGCCCTAATTGGAATACAGTAACAACAAGTTGTAAGCAAAACAATCTAGCAAATGCAAAAAATTCTGAATCAAAAGAGGTTGTGCACGGACAACATACTTTGGGTGGACATCCAGTCCCCGTTTTCCAGGCAAGAAAGTTTATTTCCACCAGAACCACCTCTGTTTTCAGGTCAACTCTGTGGTTCTGTGCAGGTTTGTTTACACTGCTATCATCTGTGCAACGTTCTCTGTTTGCAAGTTGCCTGCTAGCTTTTCCATGCAACAACATTGTCCTTAAGTGTTTGGGCCATCTCATGCTTACTAAAGATGACTAAAGCTTTCTTATACTTACATTTTCAACCATTTAGATGTATTCAGTGTGTAACTTTAATACATTGCCAAAAAAGTCATGAGCGAAAAGAGCTTGCAGATTCAAAATTATTTTGCTTGCACGCTTCGCATCACAGGAACCTCCTGGGGCCTAAGCCCGTGTTCTTCAAACATAGTGACGCCCCTGTTAGTAGTTTGTGCATTGTAAAAGGCGCAGATTTCAATATAAATGTAAACGTTGTCGATTAATTGGTAAAGCAGCTGTGCCAGAAAATTGAGGGTTACAGGTTCCATTCCCGCTTCCGCCATCTTAGTCACGGCCGTTGTGTCCCTGGGCAAGACACTTTACCCACCTGCTACCAGTGCCACCCACACTTGTTTAAATGTAGCTTAAAGGGGAACATTATCACAATTTCAAAAGGGTTAAAAACAATAAAAATCAGTTCCCAGGGGCTTGTTGTATTTTTGGAATTTTTTTTCAAAATGTTACCGGTCCCGGAATATCCCTAAAAAAAGCTTTAAAGTGCCTTTTTTTCACTCTCCGCGAAGACACTATCCATTTTCCTGTGACGTCACACAGTGCTGCCAATGTAAACAAACAATGGCGAATAGCAGAGCAAGAGATAGCGACATTAGCTCAGATTCAGACTCAGATTTCAGCGACTTAAACGATTCAACAGATTACGCATGTTTTGAAACGAATGGTTGGAGTATGAAAGCATTGAAGAAGAAACTGAAGCTATTGAGCGAATAGCTATTGACGCTATTCATAGCCATAGCATGGCCGAATAGCTGCGTTAGCATCGCCGGTAAAATGTGCGGACCAAACGATCAGGACTTTCGCATCTTGTGACACTGGAGCAACTTAAATCCTTCGATCAGTAAGTGTTTTTTTCGCATTAAATGTGGGTGGAAGGAAACGTAATATAGTTGCAAATGATTCTGCAGGTTATCCATACATCTCTGTGCCATGTCTGCTTTAGCACCGCCGGTAAATAGCATGTTAGCATCGATTAGCATAGCATGATAGCATCGATTAGCTGGCAGTCACGCCGCGACCAAATATGTCTGATTAGCACATAAGTCAACAACATCAACAAAACTCACCTTTGTGATTTCGTTGACTTTATCGTTGCAAATGCATCTGCAGGTTATCCATACATCTCTGTGCCATGTCTGTCATCGCCGGTAAAATGTCCAGACACTCCGGCACATTCAATGGGGGTCTGGCGGCAGATTTCTTGCCACTTTCGCATCTTTGGGCCAGTGGTGCAACTTGAATTCCTCCCTGTTAGTGTTGTTACACCCTCCGACAACACACTGACGAAGCATGATGTCTCCAAGGTTCCAAAAAATAGTCAAAAAAACGGAAAACAACAGAGCTCAGACCCGGTGTTTGCAATGTGTTGAAAATGGCGGCTGTATTACCTCGGTGACGTCACGTTCTGACGTCATCGCCAAAAGAGCCATAAACAGAAAGGCGTTTAATTCGCCAAAATTCACCCATTTAGAGTTTGGAAATCGGTTAAAAAAATATATGGTCTTTTTTCTGCACCATCAATGTATATATTGACGCTTACAGAGGTCTGGTGATAATGTTCCCCTTTAATTGTGTACATAATGGGTTTCACTATATCAAGCGCTACGACTCTCCAGAGTAAAGCGCTATAAAAATATACCACAATTCACCACTAAACAAGTCTGTCTCGTTTCAACCAACAATAAAAAAAATACAAAAAAAACTATAAAAAGCTTTTGCTTTAATTTCAGGATGGAAATAAGGGATACTTTTGTTAAGTTTCTGGTTAAACAAAATCAAAACAAATTAACTATGTTTAAGGATGTAATGATAAAGGGTATCATCATAAACTGTGGTAAAACTTCCTACAGTTACACTATCGTTTTAAATTAAAATGATCTGAAAACTCAGATTGGTAACAATGACAAACTCACAGACCGGTGACACAACACAGAACATTTAAATACAAATAATATGGCTCTTAAGTAGCCAGAAAAATATCATTATATAAAAAAATTTCTGCCAAGAAAGTAAATTGTGTGACAATTTATTTATTTTATATATTTGTTTATTATATATAAATTATATATATATATATATAATGTATTTTATTTTATAATAATGTAATGATATAAAAATGCCATGGCACAATATTATCGTGGTATTAAGGCCACAAAAATGACGTGGCAGGAATTTTTAGGATAAACACACTTACTGTAACTGAACGAAAACATAATGCTCAAAATGTTCTATTCATATTTATTACTCTCAACATGTATTTTAAGTGCAAAGAATAGTGCATGTACATTTACTGTTTCAAGTGAATATATAAAAAAAGATTGTCTTAACATTGACAATATAAACTTTTAGTGTAACAATTGTAAAACAATAATGTACAGTTTAGTCCTTTTACTTCCTGAGAAGCGGTGTCTTTTGTAGTGGACATTTTTTATATCTGTTTGGAAAATGCAGCTTCTCAGAAAAAGTTAAGTCACAATTTAACTTTTAATAATGTAAATTCCTCACAAATTGATGTTCAGCCTCGGCTTGGTGTGCAACTTGACTGAGTCTACTTTGGCTGGGAAGGCTCAAGAAGAACGTGATGTGCTTTATTACATTCACCTAAGAAGTTATGTTTTAATTAGGGTTTGTTTGTCTTTTTTTAGTGTTATAGCCCCCGTGTTGTGGTCTAGTGTAAAAAGGACGTGTAACATCATAAGACAGACGCTTTGGACCTACTATATTTTTCGAAATATGAGGCGCACTTATTATCCTTTCATTTTCTTAAAAACTCTACGGTGCCCCAACCCGGTGCGCCTAATGTACGTTTTAATTCTGGTTGTGCTTACTGACATAGAAGCAACTTTATTTGGTACAAGGTGTAATGATAAGTGTGACCAGTATGGCAGTCACAGAGTTACATGTGGACTGCAAGTTGATGCCTGTTCAATAAATGATGTTACCAATTGTAACACCTGCAAGCAAGCAACACTAAATGTTTGTTTTATTGAGAATACGGAACATTACATACAGCACTCAAAAATGTGTCAAAATATTTTTTGTGCAACTTTGGTAAGCTACGGAGCTGCACCGCTTGATGCAACGCGGAACATTACGGAACATTATTCTAGTCAGATGTGCTGTGCTTTAACATACAGGTATTTTGAAGGTGCGTATATAAGCATGCCAAAATGGCCCCAATTTGGAGACATTACCTGGCGTTTTGTTTCGCAATATCATGCAAAACGAACTTTTTTACCCGTTGGTACCTGATTGATTTGTACTTTGGATCTGTATAAGTCTTAATAATGTTTGCCCGCCCGCCATTGTAGTTAAAAAGCTCCTTCCTTTTTTCTATCCTTTTGTTGTGGAGCATTCATCCTCTGCTGATGCCATTTCTAATACAAAGTAGCATACTGTTCCAACTAGGGCTGGGCGATATATGCGATATATCGCGGGTTTGTCTCTGTGCGATATAGAAAATTACTATATCGTGATCTTCGAGTATACGTTCTCACGCAGTTGCTTTTAGCTGCGGGCATTACACGACAGCCTCTTCCCACTCCTTCTTGTGTCTCCTTCTCACAAACAGTAAGCGCACCTTCTTACATATGTCACATACTGTCAACGTCATACGTCACATACGCATACGCCCTCACGGAGCAGAGAGGTAGCAGCCTGGGTAACGTTATCTGTGACGCTAGCGAAGCTGTGTGAGTGGTAATATGAGAGAAAGAATGTGCGGATCAAATGTAGGAAGAATTAATTCCCAAGAAAAACAGCAGGGAGTCCGACGTCTGGCGGTAATTCGGCTTCAAGCAGGAATATGTCGAAAAGGAAACTTTAATTTGACAAGTGTGGGGCACGAGCGTTGCTACCAAAAGTAGCATTACTGCTAATATGTAGCATCGAGCGGTGCCGTGATCACTTCCAGGTGTGCACATGTTTACATCATCGACTGATCAGCAGTTTCCTTACTTTCTTGCTCCCTGTAAGTTTAATCTATATCATAAATCATGCCTCTCACCTGCACAGAAAAAGTGTGAGTAAGTATTCCAACAAGTAGGGGCACTGTGACAGCCATATAGCATAAATTATAGTGTTGTTAATACAGCCAGTTGTGACACGATGTGCAGGTGTGCAGTGATCAGCTGGGCTGGAAACCCAAGGGAGAATCTCCCAAAATCCTCCGTGCGCAATTTGGGAGATGAAGTTTATTTTCAGATCAACCAACGCAAAAGCGTCATAAAAAAAAAATAAAAAAAATCAATCACCAAGTTTTCGTTTGACACCGTCACATGTCACAGCATTATTTTGAAGATTTTGAAACCGCAATACCGTGGCAACTATTTACAATACCATTATATCCTTAATTATAAATGATAAATGAGTTGTACTTGTATAGCGCTTTTCTACCTTCAAGGTACTCAAAGCGCTTTGACACTACTTCCACATTTACCCATTCACACACACATTCACACACTGATGGAGGGAGCTGCCGTGCAAGGCGCTAACCAGCACCCATCAGGAGCAAGGGTGAAGTGTCTTGCTCAGGACACAACGGACGTGACGAAGTTGTTACTAGGTGGGGATTGAACCAGGGACCCTCGGGTTGCGCACGATCACTCTCCCACTGCGCCACGCCGTCCCGGCGTTATAAGTGTGTATTATAAGTGTGTAGTAATGTATACATGTTCGAAATAAACTACAACAACTTTTTGAGCACATTTAACAATACCGTAATAATAAGGGTAAAGTACTAATTTTGGTAACAATAACTGTTATATGAAATTCTCATATCATTACATCTCTTTCACTGTCATTTGTACTTAACAGGGATGTAAGGGATGTGTAAATTTCTTGTCACGGTTATTGTCACAAATATCATCACATTGTTATTATTTTGGTATTGTCGAATATGTTAAAACGTACTTATATCGTGTAAACACACTGAAATCTTTTTACCAAGTTATTTATCTTAAAGACATAACTAAACAAACAAATAAAAAACAGACACACTGTTAGAAAACAGTATTTTGCATGCTTTGTGTTGCTTCACTGATAGTGTCTTTGTATTTTATCTGTTTTAATGGCTAATATTTTACTGTTTTAAATGTTGGTTTGTATTGGAGCATTTTAAAATGTATTCAAATGAGATGTGCATAACAACATCTATTATTCTTATTTATTATTTCCTGCGATGAGGTGGCGACTTGTCCAGGGTGTACCCTGCCTTCCGCCCGATTGTAGCTGAGATAGGCGCCAGCGCCCCCCGCGACCCCGAAAGGGAATAAGCGGTACAAAATGGATGGATGGATGGATTATTTCTGGCAGGCGTTGTATCTTACTCTGTTCAGTGGTCCTTGAACGCACCGTAAAAACACCTTTGTCCCATAGTATAGAACAATCACTCTGAGACACACTAAGAATGCACAGCTTGTACATTCAATATAAGCAATTGAATATCTTAATTTCTCAGACAGCAATGTATTTATATAAAGTTTAGATTGGGGTAAGTTGTCTTTTTAAAGGGGAACTGTACTTTTGTTTGTAAATTTCCCTAAGGCTCCCAATCATCATCAATGACATGACAACAGATGGATTTTTAAATAATGCATTCTAACTTGTAAATAAAAGTCATTACAAAAGAGCCAATGAGGAGGTCCTCTATTCCACCCATAAAACTCACTAAATCACCATTTAAAAAGCGCCAACAATACCCTATTTACATTTCGTGATTTGAATATTAACCAAGTATTAGTGATATTGCTATGAAACGCGCCAACTGCTCCTTGGAAGTTTATTGTAGATAAAAAATGATGCCTTTCACCTGGAGAGAAGAAAGTTGAGGACATATTTCGACAGGTTGGTAAACTTTGACAGACATTTTTGACCAAGGAATGGCGAGAACGACACGAAAATATGCTCGGTAAAACTAGAGTGTTTCTTCATAAGACCATTGTCATATTATTAAAACATTTTTTAAAATGCTTCACAGGCTTCACTGTGGCAGAGGGGTTAGTGCGTCTGCCTCACAAAACAAAGGTCCTGAGTAGTCCCGGGCTCGGGATCTTTCTGTGTGGAGTTTGCATGTTCTCCACGTGAATGCGTGGGTTCCCTCCGGGTACTCCAGCTTCCTCCCACTTCCAAAGACATGCACCTGGGGATAGGTTGATTGGCAACACTAAATTGGCCGTTGTGTGCAAATGTGAGTGTGAATGTTGTCTGTCTATCTGTGTTGGCCCTGTGATGAGGTGGCGACTTGTCCAGGGTGTACGCCGCCTTCCGCCCGATTGTAGCTGAGATAGGCACCAGCGCCCCCCCGCGACCCCAAAGGGAATAAGCGGTAGAAAATGGATGGATGGATTAAAAAAATGCTTATTTTCAGCTACAATAACACAGTATGGTTTGTGTGAAATTTACTTTGATATTTTTATGCAGTGCAAGTTTTGTTGTGAATTTAGTTTTTGATATGCTCTGCAATAATCTTCATAAAAGTGGTTTCAAGACAACTTCAAATATCCCTAATACTTTAAATTTCATTTGACTAAATTTACTGTAATTTTGCCAAAAATGTTGAGAAATGTACTCAAATAAAACTAGACCAAAACTAAATCAAATTCGATGACTAAAACTAAAATACATTTTTGTCAAAGGACTATAAAAGACTATGACTAAAACTAAATTAAAAACTGCTGTCAAAATTAACAGTGGTTTAGAGCGACATTTTACACGGTAGCTCTCCGCACCATGACAACAAAAAATATCCTACCATCAAAATAAAACAATATGTCTGTGGCCTGTGGTCGCTTTCGAAAGTAAATATTGTATTTTGTCACTTTATAAAACTACTGTACTATAGTTATTTGTAATACATTTGATTTAGAAAACTTTATTCATTCCCATGAGGAAACATAGGCATCAGAAAAAGAAAAATGAGGACAATAAAACAATCAAACAGTTGAAATAGAATATATTAGAAATAGAGAATATACACTAATATATTAGTGGGGCAGCTGGTGGTTTTGGTCGTACAAAATAAATGATCTAGTTAGAATGCATTAAAAAGGAAAAACATGTGTTCTTCTCTTACATAAGGATCGTGAATGATGGGCAAAATTCAGAAAACTTATTTCCATAAGAAATAAAGTGGTACTTAAACCGATGCCTACAGTGTGTTCGACAACCAAACTCGTAACTGTGGATGTGATCTTGTTTTCCATACAAACTAATGTATTGTAAATTATTACATTATTGTACTGAGTACTATTTTATTATTTTCAAACAATATTTCTTATCTTAAGTTCCATTATCTTATTAAAACCTTAAAAAAGTGTGATGTTCCGGGAGGGCTACGCACAAATCAAATGGATTTCAATTCATTTCAATAGGTGGAGTTACTTTAAGATACAAACATTCCGAATAATGGAACACAATGTGCACATAGGTTGAGGTATCACTTTTTTTTCATGGAAAAATGAATACCGTTTTTAAAAGTTTTCATTAAATTCGATGTTTGTCCGAACTTTTGGAACTGTTATATAAGAAAAATTGGGTTAACACAGGATATCCTCCCTTACAATTTTTTAAAACTTTTTTTAGGGGCTTACTCTGTGCCCAGATGTCTTACGTCAACCAGGAGAACCTTTTGTAACCTACAAGCAGTTTTGAAAAGGTTTTAATATAACCGACACACCAAGTAAGGTTTGGTGAAAATCAGTTTGCATTGAGAATATTGTTAAACCAAATCATCACCCTGATGAATGGAATCTAATTGAATAGTACAGGGGTAGGGAACCTATGGCTCTAGAGCCAGATGTGGCTCTTTTGATGACTGCATCTGGCTCTCGGATAAATCTGAGCTGACATTGCTTAACACGATAAGTAATGAATAATTCCACTTGTAACCACAGTGTTAAAAATAACGTTCAAAATATAAAACACTGTCATGCTTTTTTATGTTCAAGAAGTTGCATTAACGGTAAGAAGTAATTTATTTATTATTGGTTAGTGTGGGGCTTGCCCTCCTGGGGGTTCTTCAGACCACCAAGAGCCTGTTTTAGGGTTACATCCATCCATCCATCCATTTCCTACCACTTATTCCCTTTCGGGATCGCGGGGGGCGCTGGCGCCTATCTCAGCTACAATCGGGCGGAAGGCAGGGTGCACCCTGGACAAGTCGCCACCTCATCGCAGGGCCAACACAGATAGACAGACAACATTCACACTCACATGCACACACTAGGGCCAATTTTAGTGTTGCCAATCAACCTATCCCCAGGTGCATGTCTTTGGAAGTGGGAGGAAGCCGGAGTACCCGGAGGGAACCCACGCATTCGCGGGGAGAACATGCAAACTCCACACAGAAAGATCCCGAGCCTGGATTTGAACCCAGGACTGCAGGAAATCCGTATTGTGAGGCAGACACACTAACCCCTCTGCCACTGAACCACCAATGCCTGCGTTTTAGGGTTACAATATTGTTTTATTTTATTTTTCTCTCAGTTGCTTTCCAGCAATCGTCTTTTTCTCTTTCGTCCGCACTCGCGCTCTGGCTCCAGCCCCAACCCTGTCTCTCCTCCTGAGTGCTGCTTATAAAAGAGCGACAGGTGATTAGATAACAAGGCCCAGGTGGGCCATCTACGCACCTGTCGCTGATTTCGAGGCCGGTCCTGGCAACATCCTGCTTTGCTGCAGGCCCGCAGGCCACGCCCCCTCCACAGTTAGCTTCAGAATAACAATGTTATTACAAAGAATAAGATACCTATTATACTCTGGAAATGTTGGTCTTACTTAAAAATGCGCGCGTTTAGTTGTGTTCAGTGTTAAAAAAAACCATTATATGGCTCTTAGGGAAATACATTTTAAAATATTTGGCTTCATGGCTCTCTCAGCCAAAAAGGTTCCCGACCCCTGGAATAGTAGGTTGCTGTAAGACTCACGTCCCCAATATTATCTTCCTTACATCAAATCTATCAGAAGGAGGAGATATCTATGAGTGCATGCAGCCTGGAAGATGTCATGTTTTGAATGCTTGAGGTTTTCGGAAAACTTTGCCCAATCATTATACACATGATAAAACAGACGAAAGCAATTTTTAGTTGGCAAACAAAATAAAAGTGTGAACGCAAACAAATAGCACTGAACTAAGCGTATAGTATATATCTTTAAATTTACAAACTATTTGTTATTTGTTCAGTCTGGTTTTGTTGGTCTTGGGCCGCGTTCACACAAGACCAGCGCTTCTCAAACTGTAGTCTGCCTAATAATTATTTCATTAAAGTACAGTGCAAGTACTGCGATGAGGTGGCAACTTGTCCAGGGTGTACCTCGCTTTCCGGCCGAATGCAGCTGAGATGGGCTCCAGCACCCCCCCGCGACCCCGATAGGGACAAGCGGTACAAAATGGATGGATGGAAGTACAGTGTTTTACTTTACTATATTCAAACAATGTAATACTGTTCAAACTGTGTGTAATGTTAAAGTGGTCATAGATATTAAATAAACTAAACCTCTGCCTTGCTTTTAATAAATATTTAGGCCTAGTAGGCTACTGTATTTTATGGTAGTTCTTGAACAGAAACATTTTTTTCTGAGGTGGTACTTGGTGAAAAAAGTTTGAGAACCCCTGTACTGACTTATTCAGTGGCCTTGTGGTTAGTGTCCACCATGAGATCGGTAGGTCGTGAGTTCAAACCCTGGCCGAGTCATACCAAAGATTATACAAATAGGACCCATTACTTCCCTGGTTGGCACTCAGCATCAAGGGTTGGAATTGGGGGTTAAATTAGGGCTTAGAGATATATCGATATACACGATGTATCGCGGGGTTGCCTCTGTGCGATATAGAAAATGACTATATCATGATATTCGAGCATACGTTGTCATGCAGTTGCTTTTAGCTGCGGGCATTACATTACAGGGTCTCCTCGCTCTTTCCTGTCTCTCCTTCTCACAGACAGTAAGCGCACCTGTCACGTCATACTTCACATACGTATACGTCCTCGCGGAGCAGAGAGGTAGCAGCATGGGTAACGTTAGCTGTGATGCTAGTAGAGCCGTGCGAGTAATAATACGAGAGAAAGCAGGTGCGAATGAAGGAATAAGTAATTCCCAAGAAAAACAGCAGGGGGTCCATCGTCTGGCGGTGGTTTGGCTTCAAGTGGGAATATGTTGAACAGACCGCCGTAATAAGTCAAGCATGCGGCACAAGCATTGCTATAAAAATTAGCATTACTGCTAATATGTAGCATTATTTCAAAAGTCACCTGCTAGAGAATGAAGAGTACATACCCCGCATGTCAACATCTCCGTTCAGTGCCACACGCCCAAACCATCAAAATGCAGAGGCAAAAATGTTCACATCAAAACCGTATGAAAAATGTTTTATTAAATAACGTCCGTAGTAACCTACCACAAAGCGAAGGACGAACACTATTTGATTTCCTATTATGCAGCTCTTTTTTATTTGGCAGTTAAAATGTCTGACAATTTTGCACTTTCTGTTTTGGAAATGACATGAACATTTGTGCCACTGCTTAGTAACTGTTTAATAAATACAGTTTTGGTCAAATGACTTTAGTTGTGATTTTCTTCTTTGCATGAAAGTTTAAAAGTAGCATATATTAATGCAGTATGAAGAAGAATGTTTTAATGCAGACACATACAAACCCTGTTTCCATATGAGTTGGGAATTTGTGTTAGATGTAAATATAAACGGAATACAATGATTTGCAAATCATTTTCAACCCATATTCAATTGAATGTACTACAAAGACAAGATATTTGATGTTCAAACTCATAAACGTATTTTTTTGTAACAAATAATTAACCTTAAATTTCATGGCTGCAACACGTGCCAAAGTAGTTGGGAAAGGACATGTTCACTACTGTGTTACATCACCTTTTCTTTTAACAACACTCAATAAACGTTTAGGAACTGAGGAAACTAATTGCTGAAGCTTTGCAAGTGGAATTCTTTCGATTTCTTGTTTTATGTAGAGCTTCAGTCGTTCAACAGTATGGGGTCTCCGCTGTCGTATTTTACGCTTCATAATGCGCCATACATTTTCGATGGGAGACAGGTCTGGACTGCAGGTGGGCCAGGAAAGTACCCAAACTCTTTTTTAATGAAGCCACGCTGTTGTAACACATGCTGAATGTGGCTTGGCATTGTCTTGCTGAAATAAGCAGGGGCGTCCATGAAAAAGACGGCGCTTAGATGGCAGCATATATTGTTCCAAAACCTGTATGTACCTTTCAGCATTAATGGTGCCTTCACATATGTGAACGTTACCCATGCCTTGGGCACTAATGCACCCCTATACCATCACAGATAATGGCTTTTGAACTTTGCGTAGATAACATTCTGGATGGTTCGCTTTCCCTTTGGTCCGGATGCCAATATGTCGAATATTTCCAAAATGTATTTGAAATGTGGACTCGTCAGACCACAGAACACTTTTCCACTTTGCATCAGTCCATCTTAGTTGATCTTGTGCCCAGAGAAGCCGGTGGCGTTTCTGGATGTTGTTGATAAATGGCTTTTGCTTTGCATAGTAGAGCTTTAACTTGCATTTACAGATGTAGAGATGAACTGGATTTAGTGACAGTGGTTTTCTGAAGTGTTCCTGAGCCCATGTGGTGAGATCCTTTAGAGATTGATGTCGGTTTTTGATACAGTGCCGTCTGAGGGATCGATTGTCACGGTCATTCAATGCTGGTTTCCGGCCATGCCGCTTACATGGAGTGATTTCTCCAGATTCTCTGAACCTTTTGATGATATTATGGACCGTAGATGTTGAAATCCCTAAATTTCTTGCAAATCCACTTTGAGAAATATTGTTCTTAAACCGTTTGACTATTTGCTCACGCAGTTGTGGACAAAGGGGTGTACCTCGCCCCATCCTTTCTTGTGAAAAACTGGGCATGTTTTGGGAAGCTGTTTTTATACCCAATCATGTCACCCACCTGTTCCCAATTAGCCTGCACACCTGTGGGATATTCCAATTAAGTGTTTGATGAGCAATCCTCAACTTTATCAGTATTTATTGCCACCTTTCCCAACTTCTGCAGTTGTGGACAAAGGGGTGTACCTCGCCCCATCCTTTCCTGTGAAAGACTGGGCATGTTTTGGGAAGCTGTTTTAATACCCAATCATGTCACCCACCTGTTCCCAATTAGCCTGCTCACCTGTGGGATATTCCAATTAAGTGTTTGATGAGCAATCCTCAACTTTATCAGTATTTATTGCCACCTTTCCCAACTTTCTTTGTCACATGTTACTGGCATCAAATTGTAAAGTTAATGATTATTTGCAACAACAAAAAAAAGTTTATCAGTTTGAACATCAAATATGTTGTCTTTGTAGCATATTCAACTGAATATGGGTTGAAAATGATTTGCAAATCATTGTATTCTGTTTATAATTACATCTAACACAATTTCCCAACTCATATGGAAAGAGGGTTTGTAGAATCATCATACTGCTGTGATTATATGTATCAATAATTAATTCAAGTCCAAGGCAAAATATGAAGATGTATATTGTGTATCGCGATATGGCGTAAAAATATCGAGATATTGAAAAAAGGCCATATCGCCCAGCTTTAGGTTGAATCGCAAAAATGATTCCCGGGCGCGGCCACGCCTGCTGCTCACTGCTCTCCTCACCTCCTAGGGGGGGTGAACAAATGCAGAGGGTAATTTCAGTGTGTGTGTGACGATCAATGGTACTTATACTTTTTTTTTTTTTAACTAGACCAAATTAAACGAACAAGCAGAACAAACCAACTCTAGTTCACGTTGACAGGACTAAAAGTACAAACGCTCTCTAGAAGCGATAAACTTGATCTGGACCAGAGCCAGACTAACATTGTCGTCAAACTCGTTCTGCCAGATGGAAAAGTTGTGAGAATGACTCGTGAACAAGTAGCAACACAAACTATGGCGTAAAAGAGGTGTCACTCACCAGGAAGCAGAGCTGCGGCCAGTTGTGGATGAAGTACCTGTAAGTGTAAATGGAATAAGGCTCAGACAAGTCCTTGGTGATCAGTCTCATGATCCACGGCATCTGCAGCTCGGACTCGTAGCGCACATAACAAATGTCGTGGCTCTCCTCCGAGCCGCTCAGCTTCAGCCGGGCCAGCTCGGCTGCGGGCGGCTGTGGTTCCGTCTCTGTGTGGTCCAAGTCGTCGCCGGTAAGGTTACGGACCGCCCGAGTTCTTGACGGGTCCGACATGCCGTTCATGCTGTTGCTAGCCAGCGGCGAATGGCTGCCGTTTTTAGAGAGGGGGCCTTCATGTTGGCAGTTCTCCACGTCGTTCCCGTCGCTGTCACTGTTGTCCACGAACGGTCTCAGGTCGTCAGGCTGGCTCGGTTGAAAAGAGTGGCAGTCCGGCTCCTGGATGGGACTCGCCAAGCCGTTGACCTGCTGCTGCTCCCCGGCTTGGAGGTGTAGCGCCGGCTGGCTAGGTCGCGCTAGCATGCTCGCCTGCTTCTTCTTGACCGACTGCTTGGCTTCGCAGACAGGCAGCGGCTTGGCCCTCCCCACGCCGCCGGACACGACCTCCTCCTCCCCGGGGCGACGCGGCCCTCTGTCCTCGGGGAAAGGTGGACTTTCAGCCGGGGATGCAGGCAGTGCGCTACTAGGCCCAGGCGGCACGGTGGCCATTCCACCGCATCAAGGTGGCAATTTGCGCTTGGGAAACGTTGGACGCAATCTCATCCAAGAGGCGAGGAGATGCACGACGACGACGGGGGTGTCGGTTCGCCAAGCGTGGCGTGAATCCCCGGATTGTTGAGGCCGAAGCGCTGCAAGAGGCGACGTTAGTAGTTGCTGCCTTCTCCTCGAGCTCTCTCCGCTGCCGCAAAGTGCTGTCGCAGCAAAGGCCATTGCAACACAGCGCAGTGGCTTTTTACGACAGTGCCGTAATGCACCGACTCCTTGCTGTAACGAATGTGTTATTAACACTTTGAAAAAAAAACAACAAATCTCTACAAGTTTTATGTGAATCAAATTATGAAACGAGAAGTATGCTATAGAAAACATATATATTATATTTTTATATTATAAAACAACTTTTGATATATTAAAAAAAAAACATGTGGGGCTCCCCCTCCGGGGGGACGCTCCAGCCGCTTACATGTTTAAGGCTAGAAGTAAAACATTACCAGCAAATTTACAAAAAATGTTTGTCATCACTTCTGAGAATACAGAGCATAGAAGAAAAGGTCATTTCAAACAGCAATATTCGAGGACAACTTTAAAACAAATGGGGGTAAAATGGTGGAATTCTTTTTACAACGAGATAAAAAAACTGTAAAAAATATATTCCAATTGAAAAAAAATATAAAGATAGAACAATAAGATCACATGGACAGCCATAAGTGTTTACATTTTGCTTTTTATTTATTATTTAACTTTTTTTTTTTTGTCTGGTTTTGTATTTGCTCTGTATCATTCCGTGAGGTGTATATTATTATTATAGTTTTCTCTGTTTGGTTTATACTTTATGATGTTTTGCACTTGTGTTTTTCTTGTGTTTTTTTTTTTTTATTATTTCATTACATTTGGATGTATGTGTTGGTTTAAATGATATTCATGAAGTAAGATAATGTATTATGTCAAAGGGGGCAGGAAATTATAAGATTTTCTTCATCCTTCTCCTTCTCAGGCATTGTTGTGTGAATTTAAATTGTATAATTGAGGTATGATTGTGTATCGTTCAAAATGCACATCAATGAAGGAGATAAATAAAAAATTAATACAAATTAAAAAGAAAACTTTTGAGATATTACAATGATCACTCAGATGTAGTCACAACATTGAAAAGTAGTTATTTTATTTTTTTAATCTCGATGACATGATTCATTGGAAAGTTTATTTTATTTTTTGTCCTGTCCAGCTACTAAGGTAAATCATATTTGTTGAAGTAGATGGCCATATTGGCTGTACAAATGTACTTTACAAAAGAGAAGTGTGGGTTACATCTCTTGTTGCCTTATTTAAGGAACATCAGCACTAGAACTGGGTGTATTGTGGACAAATGGGGCCAATTATTTTCAATATGTTTTTATTTTTGTACCTGTCTTAATCTTTTTGTATATATTTTACACTTTTATCAACTTTTTTTAAAGTCCAGCCAGGGACAAGGTTGCAAATTAGCTTACATACTTTGACATCGGTTACCTGTGGGTAGCACTGTTTAATTGTACTGTCCCTGTCAAATAAATGCGTACAATTTTATATATATATATATATATATATATATATATATATATATATATATATATATATATATATGTATGTATATATATATATATATATATATATGTATATATATATATATATATATATATATATATATATATATCTCAGCTACAGTCGGGCGGAAGGCGGGGTACACCCTGGACAAGTCGCCACCTCATCGCAGACTGTAGCTGAGATAGGCGCCAGCGCCCCCCGCTACCCCAAAAGGGAATAAGCGGTAGAAATGGATGGATGGATGGATGGATATATATATATATATATATATATATATATATATATATATATATTTGTATTTGACTTTATTAAATGCCATCCATCCATTTCCTATCGCTTGTCCCCTTTGAGGTCGCTGGAGCCTATCTCAGCTGCATTCGGGCCGAAGGCGGCGGTACACCCTGGACAAGTCGCCATCTCATCGCAGGGCCAACACAGATAGACAGACAACATTCATACACTAGGGTCAATTTAGTGTTGTCAATCAACCTATCGCCAGGTGCATGTTTTTGGAGGTGAGAGGAAGCCGGAGTACCTGGAGGGTATTAACCCATGCAGTCACGGGGAGAACATGCAAACTCTACACAGAAAGATCCCGATCCCGGGATTGAACTCAGGACTACTCAGGACCTTGGTATTGTGAGGCAGATGCACAAACCCCTGTCCCACCGTGCTGCCCACTTTATTAAATTCCATCGATCCATTTTCTACCGCTTATTCCCTTTTGGGTCGCGGGGGGCGCTGGCGCCTATCTCAGCTACAATCTCGGGCGGAAGGCGGGGTACACCCTGAACAACTCGCCACCTCATCGCAGGGCCAACACAGATAGACGGACAACATTCACGCTCACATTCACACACTAGGGCCAATTTAGTGTTGCCAATCAACCTATCCCCAGGTGTATGTCTTTGGAGGTAGGAGGAAGCCGGAGTACCGGAGGGAACCCACGCATTCACGGGAAGAACATGCAAACTCCACACAGAAAGATCCCGAGCCCGGATTTGAACCCAGGACTGCAAGACGCACTAACCCCTCTTCCACCGTGAAGCCCACTTTATTAAATTGATTTATATTATTATTTTATTAAATTGATTTATATTATTATTTGGTGCAGCCAGACTGGAGCAGGAGGGAATACAAAGGAAAAAAAAAGGAAAATAGAGGGTGAAATTGCAGGGACAAGACGGGGATAAGACAGAGAGACAACAACAACAACGCAGTACCAAATTAGTATGGTATAGAAAACATATTTATTATCTCATTATATATTAAAACAACTTTTGAGATATTACAATGAACATTTTAATTATCTCCCAGATGTACAAGCGGTAGAAAATGGATGGATGGATGTACTAAATAGAAGTAGCTACAACACCCAGAAGTAGTGACATTTTTTTTAAATCTCAATGACATAATTCATTTGAAAGTTTACAAAAGCATATTAAGTTTAGTTTTGTCTGCAATTATTTATTTATCAGTGTGCTTACATCTTCTACAACCTACAGATAATGATGAAAAAAATATAAAAATGACAGTAATATATGTCACTCTAATTCTTTCCCCCATAGTCAAGATTTATGGGTCGAAGAAGAGAGGGTCATAAATGAACATTGATTGATTGATTGATTGATAAACGAAAAGCGTACTTTTCTTTCTTACCGCCAGAGGACGCCAAATGCTATTTATTTTACCACCCATACTTGGCACAATAGAGTAATTTTACCGGAGGGAGTCGCTAGTCAATTTCTTTTCGTCCACCTTTTTTTCCCCCATAGCCTGCAAAAGAAGAAGATGCGAGACTTGTAAGTAAAATGTGAACTAGGAATTCTGAGCCCCAAAAAAGAAAGAAAAAAATCACATTTGGGCCCAGCTGTTGTTGTACTTAGCTATTGAAATATTGTAACTGACTTTCATGATGAATATACGCATATATGTTATTGTTTAGACTACAGCTTCACTTTTGTAAGTTAATAAAATAATTGTTTTGGAATAAATGATCTAATCAAAATTAGCATTTTTAAACCTAATTTACGGATTTTAATTTTATTGTTGTTTTTTTGCAATTACATATTCATACACATTAGTAATGGTTCAACTTCCAACGGCACACCTTTTTGGTGAAATTACACTGCTGGAACCATCAATAGTACCTGTACTGAAATTTTCTGTAACTGATAGCGATGATTGGAATTAGTAGAAAATGTGGAATATTAACAATTAGGGGCAGCACGGTGATACAGGGGTTAGTACATGTGCCTCACAATACGAACGTCCTGAGTAGTCCTGAATGGTAAATGGTTAAATGGTAACTGGTTCTACCTGTATAGCGCTTTTCTACCCCTTTTTAAGGAACCCAAAGCGCTTTGACAGTATTTCCAAATTCACCCATACATTCACACACTGATGGCGGGAGCTGACATGCAAACCGCTAACCAGGGCCCATCAGGAGCAAGGGTAAAGTGTCTTGCTCAAGGACACAATGGACGTGACTAGGATGGTAGAAGGTGGGGATTGAACAAGTAACCCTCAGATTGCTGGCACGGCCACTCTCCCGACTTCGCCACGCCGTCCCCAATCTGAGTTCAATCCCGGGCTCGGACTCTTTCTGTGTGGAGTTTGCATGTTCTCTCCGTGACTGCGTGGGTTGCCTGTGGGAACTCCGGCTTCCTCCCACCTCCAAAGACATGCACCTGGGGATAGGTTGATTGACAACACTAAATGGGCCCTAGTGTGTGAATGTGAGTGTGAATGTTGTCTGTCTATCTGTGTTGGCCCTGTGATGAGGTGGGGACTTGTCCACGTTGTACCCCGCCTTCCGCCCGAATGCAGCTGAGATAAGCTCCAGCACCCCCCACTGCACCAAAAGGAAAAGCGGTAGGAAATGGAAGGATGGGTGGATTAACAGTTGGAAAAATTGGATCATCAATTGGCAAAGTATTATATTGTATAATAAAATAATCATAACATCTATACAATAATATGATATACTGTATGACACATAGTACACAATTTAAATAGTATATGTGGTATGTTAACTACATCGTGAGAAATATAATACAATACTGGTTATTAAAGAAAATACTGCACTATATAATGAAATGTCATTGGAAACCTTTTTACTTGCAATTCAGGAGCTATAGTTCGAAGATTCTGATAAGATAAAGATAATAGTGTTCAGTTTTGATAAATGAATAGATAATTATTGTAGATATGAAGCGTAAAGATGTATATTTCGCCTGAACACAGGAAAGGGACGTGGCGATAGAGTGTTGCAGACAGAGGCAGCCTTTGAAAGCTCTAAGCCTGAGGGCTGAGAACTCTCTGAAAAGCTGGAATCAGACATGCACAATCAGTTCCCCTCTTCAAATCTCCTTGGCTGGCCTATCTACTTGAACAGGCTTCTCTTAATTACTCTCTCTATCACTTAGCGAGCTTTGCCGAGGACTCGACAGCAACGTTTTGCCAGAGACACTTGGCTGCTTTTCCGAATCCGTATTTAAACATGGTCTTTTTCTCACAGTTCTGTCCCGCACCTTTTCCAACAAACACCCCCCTACACACCCCTTTTCCCCCATGCTTTCATTTGACACTGTGGCTCTCCCCATTCTATCTGTTTCCAAATATCTCCAGGGTGTCAGTTGCATCATGTGACTGGTGTGCTTGTGATTACAGAGCTTGGCACTCACGCGCAACTGATGCCAAAACCGAAAATACATTAAAAAAAAAATAAATAAATTAAAAAATAGCAATTTTGTGTGAGTAAGTGCATTATCAGGAAAGACATCAATGATAACCCAAGTTGAAATGGATACTGCATCAATCTCTTTCTAATGGTCCACTAGAGCTTATTGTTTTTTGGTTGGGTTAATTGGGAGCTAAATTTGGAACCAAAGTGGGTCAGGTGGGACGGATGCAGGTGCACCAGAGTTGTTGCCAGAATTTGGCGCTCACATGGTGATGGTTGCAAATTTGTCCCCAATTTTATAAAGAACCGCCAGCAAAATGGTTGTGTACTTGCTACTACAGGTTTCACATTTGGGGCAAATGGAACAGTGCCTCTTAAGAAATAGAAGATGGTGCTGTGGTGGTCTTTACATATTTCAATCAGAGTATTGTTTAAATGTTTGTAAATCAATAAAATTAGAGGGTAACTATCTCATTATTAGTTCCTACCAAGCCTCCCTGTACTTTTGCCAAAGGCAGGGGCAGCAAAGCCCTTTGACCCCAAACACAGTTTTTCCACACATGTTGCCTAGAAACAAGTAGGTATTCTCGAAAAAAAAAAAAAAAAAACTGAGGCCGATAATGACCGTTCTTGGAATGCTGTCTGTAATTTCAAAGGTTTTTTGGTATAGGAAATACAGATGCATATATTTACTGTGTTAACACATTTAACCATTGCTAAATGTCAAACAAATAAATTAACTACTGTTGTACAATAGTGAAAACAATAAAACGATGTCGTGTATCTCAGCTTCAGAAACAAGTGCGAGTGCTTGGGTGACAGGTCAGGAGAAACCATGATTCAGTGTGGAGGTTAGGAAGGCGTTTTACCTTCACTGGTTGGGTTGAGCAAGACGGAGTAGATAAAATGCATATTTAAAGGCCTACTGAAATGAGATTTTCTTATTTAAACGGGGATAGCAGGTTCATTCTATGTGTCATACTTGATCATTTTGCGATATTGCCATATTTTTGCTGAAAGGATCTAGTAGAGAACAACCACGATAAAGTTTGCAACTTTCGGTGCTAAGAGAAAAGCCCTGCCTCTACCGGAAGTGGCAGACGATGAAGTCACATGATTGATGGTTCTTCACATATTCACATTGTTTTTAATGGGAGCCTCCAACAAAAAGTGCTATTCGGACCGAGAAAACGACAACTTCCCCATTAATTTGAGCGAGGATGAAAGATTTGTGTTTGAGGATATTGATAGCGACGGACTAGAAAAAAAAATAAAAAAATAAAAAAAATAACGCGATTGCATTGGGACGGATTCCAATGTTTTTAGACACATTTACTAGGTTAATTCTGGGAAATCCCTTATCTTTCTATTGTGTTGCTAGTGTTTTAGTGAGTTTAATATTACTTGATAGTCGGAAGGGGTGTCTCCACGGGTGTCTTGACGCGCAGTGTCTCAGGAGAGTCGACGGCAGCTCTATGGACGGCACAAGCTCAGCTTTTCTCTGGTAAGAATTGACTTTTTAACCACAATTTTCTCACCAAAACCTGCTAGTTGACATGTGGTCGGGATCCATGTTATCTTGACCGCCCTCTGATCCATAGGAAAGTTTCACCTCCAGGAATTTTAAACAATGAATCACCGTGTGTTTGTGTGGCTAAAGGCTAAAGCTTCCCAACTCCATCTTTCTACTGTGACTTCTCCAATATTAATTGAACAAATTGGAAAAGATTCAGCAACACAGATGTCCAAAAAACTGTATAATTATGCCATTAAAGCAGACGACATTTAGCTGTGTGTGTGCGTAGCGCTCATACTTCCTAAAAATCCGTGATGTCTTGCGTACACGTCATCATTACACGACGTTTCGAAGACAAAACTCCCGAGTAATTTAAAATTGTAATTTAGTAAACTAAAAAAGCCGTATTGGCATGTGTTGCAATTTTAATATTTCATCATTGATGTATAAACTATCAGACTGCGTGGTGGGTAGTAGTGGGTATCAGTAGGTCTTTAAAGGCAAATTTGGCCCCCAAATTTTGTACCACTTTAATTCCCTTTTAGAGGTTCCACTTTATTTCCAATGAATGTCTATATTTTATTGAGACAAAATATTTCAAACAAATACATTTTTAATCAGATTAATCACAACACTTTACATTTATATTAGTCCCGAATAATCACAGTTAATTACTTCCATGGGTACTTCAAATTAACTTTAAAAAGAGCCCAATATTTTGACATAAATTGAATTACATTGTCAGAATCCATTTTCTCCCGCTTATTCCCTTTGGGGTCGCGGGGAGTGCTGGTGCCTATCTCAGCTACAATCGGGCAGTAGGCGGTGTACACCCTGGACAAGTCACCACCTCATCGCAGGGTCAACACAGATAGACAGACAACATTCACACTCACATTCACACACTAGGGCAAATTTAGTGTTGCCAATCAACCTATTGTCAGAATGTCATACAGGAAAATATTTTCAATGTTTTACTCGAATGCACGTCATTTATTTGCTCAAAACTTGGTAACAGTTTAATTTAAAACAGTACCGTCAGGTTTTAATTTGGAGTGAAATATGCCACAGAACAGAAGAGTCAGCCTCCTCACTTATCTTTGCATTGATCTGATCACTGACCGGGTAACAACCCATTCAGGTACATACGCAGTTACGTAAAAGAGCATGTGCAGTCAAAATAAATTGTGAGTTTAATCTGCATTTGTTCATGATTAATGCAAGAAATATGTGATTAATTACATGCACATTAATTTTGACAGCACTAGTTTTTACACAGACATTCATTATAAATCACCCTAATCCCTTTAGTATTTTTCAATATGATGGGTTTTTTCACACTGATTTTGCTAGTGGCATCAATACCATCATTTCTGGGTGTCCAAATTGTGGCTTTTTGTTTGGCTTGTTACTTGTTTTTATTGACCCATGTCATATCGTAAAAATCAATGGTCAGCTATAACACAGATTAAAAATGTGGCTAATCTGCTCAGGTATTTTACAGTAGCATGTTGACCAACATAAGATTCATTTGACATCTTTAATGTGCAAAAGGTAATACAGTCACCTGCATCATTCAATTTTTATGTACCCTTGGTGTAAAAAAAAGTTTTGCCAACCCTGCCCTCGTCCTTTGCTTCTGTGCTTTGTTTGCAAGGACAATCGGACCAAGAGAAGGCCTGTGAAGTGTACATCAGTCCATGTAACACGCGTGGAAAAGGAATGATAATGCGACACAGTGCCAGTCTGGGAAAGATTAAAGCCGTAGCAGCGTGCAGGTTGACAAAAACAAATGCTCAAGCGGAGGCAAAATAAAGAAGAAGGGATGAAAAGACTGTAAATGACCTTTTCTAAAAGAAGCGGAGGGCATCTCTGGCATGGCTGAAGGGCCCCTGAGTGCGCGAGTATCCTGGGGCCCTTTAGACAGGCGCCAGCCCAGCAGTGAGGCGAGACAATCATTCCACCTCCAAAGGAGTGATGCAGGGGGATGAGAAGGGAAGGGTACAGAGGGGCTCAAGGTGGAGGACGACGGCGAGGCCGAGTGAGAAGTAGCGGAGCACCGAGAGGAGCGTCGGAAGAAAGATGGCATCCATTCCATCCTCTGTTACAGTGTTTATCACCAGGCCAGATCGTGGCGTATGAAAAGCGATCCAAGTCAACCATCTGCTGAGGCTAGATAAGCCTGGGTATTGAGCTGTCACTCAACGAGAAAGAGAGGAGGAATAAAGATGGAAGAGGCAAGGAGGGGTGTCTGCAAGGTAGGAGAAGGCAGGAAAAAAAAAAAGAATGGTGAAGCCCTGCGAGCATCTGTCTAGTGCCGGGAAAGACTTAACGTCAACTTGACGTCCGGCCGCCGCCTGATCTCGGAATAATCCCGCTTCTCTAATGAAAGGAGAAGTCTAATTGCTGGTTTGTCTTTTTGTCAGCCCACTCCTGTGGCTAATCATGGAATGCAGATGTGTTTTTTTATTTTATAATAAATATGTCATCAGGACTACTTTTTGGACAATTTAGCTTTCCATGAAACAGACCATCCTATACAAATAATAAAAAAAGTGGGGTGTCTCTGAGGGGCTATCATAGTGGATGAGACAACTCAGGATCTCCATCCACATTGAGAGCTTGATTAAGCCGGCGTTCAGGTGATTAAGTTAAATCCCACTTAAACATACCTCCATAAACCACTTAACTGTGCTAGCCAGGAATGATAGCATGTGACGCACAGTTCAATCACACACGTTTATTTTTCCATAATAAGTCCCTTATCTGAATGTCATAAAATGTTACATTTTAAAGTGTGCTCCAGTGGCAGCAGTGCGAGGGCATGAATTAAGGCCGGTAAGGGGGTCAGGCCTGGGAGTGGGGGTTAGCAGGGGATTAGCCGAGGCCAGTTGGATCATTTTACAGCCGCGGGACCCCCTCTCACCCTCGGCAGTCTCCCGGACAATGAGGATTAAACTCCTCTTGTTCCTCAACTCGGAAAAAACGGCAGGGCGAAGAAAGGCCCTATTCCTCCCAGGTGCCTGGCTGGGAGCTGGGAGCTGAGTCGAGGCTGGTTGGTGGAGGTTGGGAGGATGGAGGGGGGGTACAGGAGAAGGCAGGGGGTCCATCATAAAATTAATCCTTTCACAGTTTCCTCATGGGTGCAAAGTGAGATATGAGGGAGACACGTCTAACGAAACGTCACAGTCATTGAAGGGCAGGGCGATAAAAGCACGTATCAAAGTCGCGGTGTTCATCATTAGTGCCTCTATTAAGCCCATCGAGAGGTTGGTGCTCTCCAAGTGATTGGCACCGCAGATTAATCACTCTGTGCAAAAAAAACACTGCACCTAATAACCATATCTTGTTCCTTAGAACAATTTTACTATTGACCTTTTAATTGCCCATTATCTTCTATTAAAGAGGGAAAATAATACATAAAATGATATAAACAAACAATATTCTGTAATTTGATCAAAGAGGCAGGAAAACAGTCAGTTAGCTTATCTTAGTATCCCGCAAAACCCTGCAATTGACTCATTGCCCTCTGTCTTTAATCCCTAAGACTCTACAATATACGTCCTTTCCACGGACAATCTGTGCGTAGATTACACCGCCATTATGTACAAATGACACAGAAGAGATGTAAAATTTTAACACTTTGGGATTGGCTTTGTGTTAAGCTAAACACAACAATAGTTAACCAGCAAATATGGCCGCTGATGAACGATGACAACCATGTACTATACGTCACATTTTGGTAAACACCAACGAACAAAAAAACAGTTTCATGAATAAGTGTTTCATAAAACCACACCACAGGCTGCTTTCACATTAACCTAAATATTATTCCACATTGTTTGTGCATGTTTCCAGAGCGGAGTGTGTAAAGGACACGTTTCAACAAAGCTACCTGATAGCATGGCAACAGATACGGTACAGGCCACACTATTGTGGATCTGTACCGGGCAACTTTTTTAGCTTACGGCCAATCAGCAGACGGCACACAGGATATGTTCACACTGCACAGTACGATGCCCATTTAGGATTTCTTGAAAAATCCACACAAAACTTTGAAGTCAGTCTGCAGTGTGTTTATGGAAGTAAACATGGCTCAGAGTTGTGTAGACTTCACACCTGGCGCCTTTGTGGCAATTTCAAGGATTTTGTGTAACCGCAGTCAGCACTTCTTCAACCAAATTACTTTGTGTAGGAGATTAAGAAGAAAGAAGGGCTAGAATTTTGGTTCTCGTAGTATGTGGGGAACTTGCTTTAACATCTGTTCCGAGGAGCGTGTAGGTGACGAGTCGGAGTCGGAGCCATTGACGTGAGTTCCAATTAATTCAGTGATTTAATCAGACTGCAATCGCACCTGACACATAACTATACAAATTATTGATATACTGTATATTTAAGAAAGAGGCTTCGGTCAAATTTAAAAACATCTGCATTATACTGTTCACCTTGACATAAAAATATCAGAAATAAGGAGATAAAAACTGAAATTGACCTTCAATGTGAACATAACCTTACATAACCTTGTATGTACAGAAGAAACTACAGGTGGCTTACAGAGGCTACAGTACGTTCACACAATAGGTCAATTCCGATTTGTTGCCCATGTATACTACAAATAGAATGTTTATTCAACAAAAATTCTGTGAATGCTTGAACATAACCAGATTCACTCAAAAAACGATTAATCGAACCAACAGAGTATAAATCAAAGTTGTTTTCTAATCAAATTAATCGTTGCAGGCCTAATGGTATCAGTCCCGTCAACATAATGGCTTACAACTTAAATGTGACATTAATTGTAAATCACAGTGTGTCACAAAGTAATACCCAGACAATTGAAAGGTAAAACCTAAGCCTCAGGCTAAGATCTCGACAAGGCTAAACGTCTTCCCTAGAGTGTCATTTTTGGACAAAAACAGCGATTTGTTTGCCCTCATTACAATTACGGCAACCAGTATAAAAAAGTGTTCAGTATTGCTGGATTATTTTTTTAGCGGCCAACATCCAGGTGTAAATGATCCACAGCTTTTTTTTTTTATAGAACAAGTGACAAAAAGAACTCAGCAGCACAACAGAACCAGTGGGGGAGTAACTCAAGAGGCGGTGCCTTTAAAAGAAAAAAAACTAAAAGGGGCTCTTTTCTATGTTTTGGGACAAAAAAGAGAAAAAGAAAAGCTTTTTCTTGCCTCCTGGACACAGTGTCAAATCTAATCAGTGTCCGCTCTGGCAGTGCCTGCCGTCTCCCAGGCACCGGATCACAACGGAGGGCGACACACCTCTCACTTCCAATCTGTATCCCGTAGAACAGGCCTAAGAGCCGACAATAATCCTGCGATCTTCAAATTCCCATTAGAAGGAGTCAACATTTAAAATACCAGCATGTTTTTATTGATAAAGCATCCAAAACGGTTGAACAGCTGGTAGTTCCTTCATTCATTTATTCATTCAGTCACTGGACCATTGTTCTTAGTGATTTCTTGACTCAGCGCCAATGTGCATAAAGCCAAATATAAACACAGATCAACTGCTCGGCGATTACAACCGGCGACAATCGTTGAGCCGCTGCGTCCTGCGTTAATAAACGTGAGCAACAAGGCTTGATCCTCAAAAACCTCGCCACTCAAATAATAAAAATGTCTGTGTTGAAAAGCCTACACCCGGCCCCCACCGCCACCATTCCCAAATCGCATTGTTGGGTAAATCTGGTGATAAAAGGGGTAAGAGTAACTCTGCATTCATACTCTTGAAGACTTTAGTTAAGCCAGTGCCTCTGCTACTTTGCTGAGCGCGCTCCTTCCAGCCAGGATAAATCCGTCTCTCAATGGCGATTGGCTCAAGCCGAAGGGGCCATCTTTTTCACACGCCCCCCCACCACCGGCGCCACGACTCGCTTAGTGTTTACCCGTCACCAAACAATGGCTGGTTACTGGCAATTAAACAGCATTTTCCGAGGAATCCGTGGCACTGGCCTAATGGCATTACTGTTGGATGATTCATCCTTGAATAGTCAACAGGATTTTGCCTCTCTCCAGGAAAATACTGCTTCATCGAATTACCCGTATTACATAGATTTACCCAGAGCTTATGATTCAGGGATCACAGGTTACAGCTTTTCTAAGGATGGCAGAAGGGCGCAACGAGAGCGGCAAAATATAGGCTGATATTCATCTAAAACCTGTTACGAATCAAGATAATTAGCATACATAAAAGCAAATTCTCCATTCTCTTCAACATGAAAACAGTATAGAGTAGCGTCTCCTGTGACAACACATGCATATGATGTTAAACTGCACATTGCGCCCTATGACTTCACACGAGCCGAGCCGGGATGGGCATCTCGAGAAAAACCGGCCAAGTTCATTATCTCACAATGACGGACTAATTACCAGGCCAGCGAGCGTCAAATCACGCGGCAGCAGACCGCCTGTCGCTGTCCTGTGCTTACCCAAAATCTTAATTGCTCTTTTATTCTCTACGTGTTTTTCGACGGCCTCCCTCGGCCATTTCCTGCATAAAAGCGAAATGCTAATTGCCTGCAATGGAAATTTTGAGCTTGTGATTAGCAGGCGACGAACGCGTTGGCCTTTCGCGTGAGGCGGTATTGAGCCGGCACGTCGGATGTCATCTATTAGTTTGTCTTCCGCTCACATTTTGGGATGCGAGGTTGAAAGTGTCAGAACAGCCATTGTGCTGCAACGGGCAATTTGTTAGACGCTATGCGAGCAAATTGATGATAAATATTCAGCTTGAGCAAAATCACAGAAAATTAGCTCAAGCGGTGAATTGTTATCATTATCGTTCATGACGACCAAACAAATGACTTCGACCGTTTTGTTGTAATGTCGTGCAAATATTAAAATGTTTGTACAGACACCAGTTTGGACGACTGTCCGGCCAATAATGAATTGATCAAATATGGTGAAAGGCACAAAGGGTTATTGGTTCATGAGGGAGAAGGAGGATCTCCTGTATGTACTTCTCAGTTTGTTACTGTTAATACTGAGGACACATTTTATCTAAGCGGAGACTGAGGGCAGCAAGAAAAGAGTGCAGCAAAGCGGAGACTGTTGACTAAAATACTGCAGCATCTAAAGCTTAGGATGGGTTTTTATTTTTGTCATATCTGGCAGCGAAACCATTAAACAACGATTGGGAATCTGATCAACCAATTAGTGGTTTACCAATGTGGTATGGAAACATGTTTAGAACACAGACGGACTAGCTACTTAAAACATATCTTCTTTTGCATATGGAAAAGTGCCAGGGAGTATGCATGAGGATGAACTAAAAAGTGGGCGTAAAAATCACCCTCTGAGCAACACCCCTATAAAACATATACTTCACATACCCTCTATGTATTTGAATTGTATTTTAAATTGCTTATCATTATGTAATTTTAATATTGTTGTGTATTTCCAATCCTTTGTAATTTTAATCGTGGATGTTAAATGCGCCATAAAAGGACTACAGATGGAAATTAGCATGGTGCTAAATCTGGTGCGGCCATCTTCTTAATGTAACTGGACATTGTCCTTCAAATAAACAAATATAAATGCAAATATGTTACGAGACCCTCCGGCAAAATACTAGGAATAAAGGATGCACCCAGAAAAATCCTGAAAAATTACTTATTCAACACATGCTAACTTGTGAACTGTATTAGGTACTCACCACTAATGAATGATTATGACAACACCACAAGCATTTACACCCAATCAGAAGAAAGCACAGGCAAAAATTAAACCCCGTACAAACATTTGATCTACAAATAAAACCCCAAAGTTTTTATGGTAGTTTTAACCAGCTGCTTTTGTTATTGCTAACAAAAAACACCATCTCTATTTTTCCTCTATGCTTGTCTTAACATCCATCCATCCATCCATCCATCCATTTTCTACCGCTTATTCCCTTTCGGGGTCGCGGGGGGCGCTGGCGCCTATCTCAGCTACAATCGGGCGGAAGACGGGGTACACCCTGGACAAGTCGCCACCTCATCGCAGGGCCAACACAGATAGACAGACAACATTCACACTCACATTCACACACTAGGGCCAATTTAGTGTTGCCAATCAACCTATCCCCAGGTGCATGTCTTTGGAAGTGGGAGGAAGCCGGAGTACCCGGAGGGAACCCACGCATTCAAGTAATATACTTGCTGATGTTATATCGCCACCTAATGGTTCGAGTGATTTCAACCATTCCACCATTAAAACATTTTGCTAATTCAGGACATTCGGCCTATTTTCATTCCCCCCAAAAAATACAGAATTTCACGCTTTTCCATAACCCTTATTTCTATAATAAGTGTTACTTCTTTTTCACATTTCAACTGATTTGAATAGTTCCATTGTCTAAATTATCCTTGCCAATGCTAGTTAATAGTAATGTTAGCATGCTAACTTTTATAGCTAATTTTGCAGGTATACACTTCAGAGTCATATACTTTGTTACTTGACACATTTTGTCTGTTAGCATATTAACGTTAGAATTTGATCATGTCAACATTAGAATGTTACTTTTTCTTTCTTATTTTACAAGTATACACCTTAGAGTCATATAATTTGGTACTTGACGCACATTAACTGTAGCTATTCTAGCTCATTTTGCTCATACGCACCTTACCGTCGGATATTTTGTTAATTGATGCTATCTGGCTGGCGCGCGTTCCGTTATCAATGAAGCTTCATTGCCGACTCCAACGTCCAAGTAGACATACAATCACAAACAAACAAAATAGAGTATAAAAGGCATTATCACATACTATTAAAAACACTGTTTGCGCATATTCAGTAAAAGGCATCAAATAAATAAAAGCAGCAATAAAAAAATAAAATAATTAAAATATAAATATATATTTACTTTAAAACAGCGTCTACATATTCTATAAAAGGCACAGATACCAGTGTTTCCACATATAAGATTGGTACCTAACAGAACTACACCTAGGATTGGTTATCTGTATAATAAGATTGTTTTTGGACCCCTGCAGTCTACATATAAATTTAAACATCAGTCTTCTCAGGGTGGTGTGGAAGGTTATCCTTTAATCACGAAACATGTTTAGGATATCAGCTCGGCTTTTCAGCATTCTAGTTAGATTTTATATTTAAATGGGATAGTTTGTTTAATGTCGTTTAAGGGAGATATGAGGTCAGACCATTGATAATGAGAACATTTTCAAGAACAGACCTTACGCAATTTTAATTGAAGACCCTCGTTGTACATGCCATGTTTTATTTTTAAAACACCGGCAAATTCTTAGAGAGTAAGAAAATGGTAGTTATATTGAGAATAAATTGTTGAACATGCAAAAGTGCGAGTAGGTGAAGATCTACAGCAGTGGTTCTCAAATGGGGGTACGCGTACCCCTTGAGGTACATGAAGGTATGCCAGGGGGAACGTGAGATTTTTTTAAGATATTCTAAAAATAGCAACAATTCAAAAATCCTTTCTAAATATATTTATTGAATAATGCTTCAACATAATATGAATGTAAGTTCATAAACTGTGAAAAAAAAAATGCAACAATGCAATATTCAGTGTTGACAGCTAGATTTTTTGTGGACATGTTCCATAAATATTGATGTTAAAGATTTCTTTTTTTATGAAGAAATGTTTAGAATTAAGTTCATGATTCCAAATGGCTCTTTATTACAATTCCTAAAGAGAGCACTTTAAGTTGATGATTACTTCTTTGTGTAGAAATCTTTATTTGTAAATTGATTACTTGTTTATTTTTCAACAAGTTTTTAGTTCTTTTTATATCTTTTTTTCCAAATAGTTCAAGAAAGACCATTTCAAATGAGCAATATTCGCACTGTTATACAATTTAATAAATCAGAAACTGATGACATAGTGCTGTGTTTTACTTCTTTATCTCTTTTTTTTTCAACCAAAAATGCTTTGCTCTGATTAGGGGGTACTTGAATTAAAAAAATGTTCACAGGGGGTACATCACTGAAAAAAAGTTGAGAACCGCTGATCTACAGTACATTTTTTTATTTCCAACAGCGTTTTATCAAATGTTGCAATTACTTGGCAATTACAAATCTGCTCAGCAATCAGGAGTGATCACACATTTTGTATCGAATTGGCATGTTTAAAACAAGACAAACCAGGTACTTAGTACTTCTCATATTCAATGGAAACATTCCAAAAAACAAGCAAAAGTGGGCATAAAATCTTAAAGAGACATCTCTTGACAAAATTAGAAACAACTGGGAAGCAGAATTTGGCAAGGTTTTGGATGACAATGACTAGAAATCTGCACTGATACAAATAAATGTTAGCACGTCTTGTTAAAGCGTAATCTAATACCGTGTAAGGTTGTCCATCGCATATATTTTACAGATGATAAGCTTTCCAAAATGTATGCCAATATTGCAGATACATGTAATCGCTGTCAATCGACTCTTGCAGACATGACACACATGTTCTGGTCCTGTCCCTGTCTGAAAGCCTACTGGATTCGTATTTTTAAACATCTTGCAGATGCTCTAAATTTTAAATGGATGCCTTGTGCAGAATTGGCTATTTTTAGAATTCCACCAAACTATCGAAAAATGAAGCAGACTTTTAGGGATAGTATCGCCTTTGCATCTTTGATATCTTGTAAAAAGGATTTTATTGGAGTGAAAATCTCAGTTTGCACCCAACATGCCTTAAGGACCTCATGTTTTTCTTAGATTTAGAGAAAACTAAATATAATCTGAGGGGTACGCCAAAACAATTGGACTTGACCTGGAGCTGCATAATTAGTTACATAGCTAAATTAAAGACACTATAGGATAAATGTGACACTCACTGTTGACAATGAACATTTTCACTGACCTCAACTCATTTTTTTAATTTTTTTGTTCAGTGACACTGTTCTGTATGTATGTTTGTGATTTTCCTTGTAGTTGTGACCTTTTTTTCCCTCTCAGTCAGTTATTGTGACTCTTTATCTGTTTGTGGTAAAGAGGAAGGTGCACATTGCTACCCACTGTGACAGAAATGTAGGGGGGGGTGTTGTTTGGTTTACTTTTATTATTTTTTGGTATTTTTAAAAATGCAATATTATTACTTTTTTTTTATTTTTTATATATATATATATATATATATTTTTTTTGTATTTTTTGGGGGGGGCCAAAAAAAAGCGTCAGTTTTCTCAATACCTGTATTATGATTTCCCTATCAAATGAATACTTTTTTTTTTTTTTAAGCGGGCATAAAATAACCCCCCAGAAATACCACAATAAAACTATTTGATGATTAAGTCAATTCCGCCTCCTCCAGAAGTTTACTAGACACTATCTTTGGTGACCTCGAACTCGAGCCCAGACCTCAGCAACATTTTTTTTTTTTTTTAACGAGAACCCTGTTGCTCTTCCAAATGCTCTTTCACGCACTTAATCTCATTGTCCGATATCTTCGGAAAGACGAAAAAGAAAGAGAACTCTACTCTTCCCAAAGGTTGGAGTTGAGGAGTGTTCAACCAGCGCGGGGTGGGGTTAGGGGTGCGGGGTGGAGGGGATCAGGTCGACTGTTCAAAGGCTGGCTTTTTGCATTGTTGGTCAGTTGGGGATTAAGGTCCTCAGAGCAGCAGCCCAATAGTCCCTCTAATTAAAAAGGATAAGACAGCATGGAAAAAAATAGCAAGAGGAAGCAAATAAAGAAAGGAAAGAAAAACTGTTTTCAACTCTGGCCGAGACCAACCATTCAACATGGATTAACTTTACACTCATTTCTGTCCTGCTCCCTAATATACAAACTTGCATGCTCCCTTTGTTGTTGTTAAAGATAGCACTTGTCAAAAACAGGCTAAGACTCAGTCAAATTAATCAAGAAACATTTTTAAATTGACGTAAAACTATGTGGATGGATGGTGTGTGTGGTGTGTGAGGCTCACTATTTGCCATCATCAGAATGTGAATGGATGACTGTGTCCTGTGGCCCAGATGCTGGCTGATAGTAGGTGGGCTGTTTACCGTGGGGATGCCAGGTTGTGTTTTTGTTTGGCCCGCTTCGACTCCTCCCCAAGCCCAGTGGGAAGTCCCGGGCTCCCCGGGGCGGGTCCCTGCTGACCAGTACCCAGGTATGAGGCCTCCTCAGTTTGGCTAACACAAGGCTAAACTAGGGGGAGGTAAACGAGGTACCAGCAGGGACAAGAGATGCAAACCTCCCATGGTCAAACTGTGAGTGGAGTGTGTATTTGGTGGGTGGGTGTGGATGCATGGACTTTGCAGGGAAAAATCCTGCAGGTGCAAAAATAACTTTAAAAACTTGTCATTGGCGCCATTTTAACTAGCAATCATTAGAGACAGTCATCAGCTCTCTATATGAAATTGAACCTCAAATTCTGCTAGTGTTTCACTTCCTATCTGACAGCATCAGTAACAAGGTGTTAGCTTTAGTTTCCCTGTATTAATAAATTACACAAGCGTAAAAACATAAAATTTTTGTTATGTATTTCCACAACCTAAAGTCCAATTATTGGATTTGCACTGCAGTAACATTTGCACATGTACACCAATAATGGCAACAATATAATAATTTGTAAAAACGAAATCATTGATACAACAAATTTCAATGTACTTCTACAGCAGTTTCTACGTGTAGCTCACAGGGTAAAGTTGCATTTTGAGGCTATGTGAATACCTTGACATAAATGGTTGAAGAAAACACAAGGATCTTCTACCCCCTAATCCAGGGGTAGGGAACCTATGGCTCTAGAGCCAGATGTGGCTCTTTTGATGACTGCATCTGGGTCTCAGATAACACGATAAGTAATGAATAACTACTAATCACAGTGTTAAAAATAACGTTCAAAATATAAAACATTCTCAGATACTGGGTTTCACTATGTAAAAGCGCTGTGAGTCTCTAAAGAAAAGCGCTATACAAATACAATTCACTTCACTTCATGCATTTTAATCCATCCATCCGGTTTTTACCGCACCTGTTCAAGAAGATGTATCAATGGTAAGAGGCATTTTCTTTATTATAGGTTAGCTCCAGAATAACAATGCTATTAAAAAGAATAACAGACTCATTATACTCTGAAAATGTTGGTCTTACTTAAAAATCCACGCATTTTGTTGTATTCAGTGTTAAAAAAATATCTGGCTCTCACTGAAGTACATTTTAAAATATTTGGCTTTCATGGCTTTCTCTGCCAAAAAGGTTCCCGGCCCCTGCCCTAATCACTTCATGTTCTTTACTGCTCGCTAGTGTTACCATATCTGAGTTATTGTGTAGAAATATGGGGAAACAACTAAAAAAGTGCGCTTCATTCACTAACTGTTACAAATAAGATCAGTTAGAATAATACATAATGTTGGATAAAGAGAACATACAAACCCTTTCTTTATTAAATCACACATATTGAAGTTCAACAATTTGGTGCATTTGCAAACAGCTAAAATGATGTACAATGCAAACTATAACCTTCTACCCAAGAATGTACAACAATTCTTCTCAACAAAAGAGGAGAATTATAACCATAGAGGGAAATATAAAAGGTTGTACTTGTATAGCGCTTTTCTACCTTTAAGCACTTTGACACTATTTCCAAATTCACACACACACATTCACACACTGATGGCGGGCTGCCATGCACGGCGCTAACCAGGACCCATCAGGAGCAAGGGTGAAGTGTCTTGCTCAAGGACACAACGGACGTGACTAGGATGGTAGAAGGTGGGGATTGAACCAGTATCCCTCAGATTGCTAGCACGGCCACTCTCCCAACTTCGCCACACCGTCCCCCTCTAATTTAAAACATTTGTATGCTTGTAAAACACATAAAAACTTTAGCATATCTGTATGTGGAATTAAATTATGGAACTAAATAACCAAATATATCAAACCAAGCACCAATATGATTCAGTTTAAGAGACTGTTCAAACTACAAGTGTTCACAAAGTACACAGAACAAGAATTATGATGAACATCTTGAATCCATCCATCCATCCATCCATCCATCCATTTTCTACCGCTTATTCCCTTTCGGGGTCGCGGGGGGCGCTGGCGCCTATCTCAGCTACCCTTTTTATTTTATTTTTTTATTGTATTTTTTTTAGTTGAAACAAAGATTATCTATGTATTTAATATTTGTTTTCTTACTATGGTATATTATTTATGTACTATTTATTTGTTCACTGTTCTGTTACAGAGAACAAGGAAATAGGATAAAATTGCTATGGTATGAAAAGGGGTAGGATTATTAAATAAGCTCTGCTTCTTCCTACTCCTTTTCGGACGTGCTGTAATGAAACAACTGGAAATGTGTGATGAATTATATACTATGCATGTTCGAAATAAACTGAAACTGAATTGAACTGAACTTACACAAGTTCCATTAATAGTTAACCATAAACCAACCTGTTCTGTTCTCTATATACAGAAATGGTGCGCTGTTGACAATTACTTTTGTCATTTCTTGCTGTCTGCTGATCTGGAACTCGTATATAACGTTTTCTGGTACAGCTTCCCAATATTATAGTATGTCCAATAATTGCGTCCTGTGTCCACAGAGTATCCATCCATCCATTTTCTACCGCTTATTCCCTTTCGGGGTTGCGGGGGGCGCTGGCGCCTATCTCAGCTACAATCGGGTGGAAGGCGGGGTACACCCTGGACAAGTCGCCACCTCATCGCAGGGCCTGTCCACAGAGTATTATAATTTAGATAAAAAAGGTCAATAATAATCACAATTAAAAATGTTTCAAGCATAATGCGCACTAGCATCATTATATTTATGAAGTATTGTAGTACCCCAGTTAACGAGGCTCGGAGCTTCCCCACCACTGGTTGGCGTAGCAAATATCACAATGAACCTCGTAAGATCCGACCAAAACATTTTGTGTCTTACTTGCTAGCATCAACTTATAGCAAGAGATGAGCATGACTTTGTTTTCCAAGCATGGGAAGGAAGAAAGTGAGTGTGAAGGACAGTGGTGAGAAGAAGTTGATTGAATTGAAGAAAGTAATCATTAAATATATGACAGAGCTTGTAGTTAGCTAACTTTGCGAAGTAGTTGGAGCGTGTCACTGCTAGTCTGCACCAAACTGAAGCAGAATGATTTGATAACAAATCGATAAAACGCTCATTATTTATCCATGAAAATATGGAGAAGCTGCAAATGTTTTTGACTGAAAAGCAGCTAAAATAGAAGTCCACTCTACAAAGTATGTGCTGTACATTATTATTAAATTATTTCATAAAACTTGTGGAGTTGTGTGTACTACATTGTATTGTTTTTCATACAATATTTTATATCTAAAAGTTTATTTTTCTATTCAAAAGGCATGTTATAGTTGTGATCTAAAGTGTACATACACTTGTAAAGAACATAATGTCATGGCTGTCTTGAGTTGAGTTTCAACTCAACAACTCTTATTTTTTTGTGATAGAGTGATTGGAGCACATACTTGTTGGTCACAAAAACATTCATTAAGTTTGGTTCTTTTATGAATTTTTTATGGGTCTACTAAAAATGTGACCAAATCTGCTGGGTCAAAAGTATACATACAGCAATGTTAATATTTGGTTAAATGTCCCTTGGCAAGTTTCACTGCTAAAGGGTGCTTTTGGTAGCCATCCACAAGCTTCTGGCAAGCTTCTGGTTGAATTTTTGACCACTCCTCTTGACAAAATTGGTGCAGTTCAGCTAAAGTTGTTGGTTTTCTGACATGGACTTGTTTCTTCAGCATTGTCCACACGTTTAAGTCAGGACCATTCTAAAACCTTAATTCTAGCCTAATTTAGCCATTCCTTTACCACTTTTGACGTGTGCTTGGGGTCATTGTCCTGTTGGAATACCCAACTGGGCTGATGATATTAGGTCGTCCTGAAGAATTTGGAGGTAATCCCTGTCCCATTTAAATCACCAGTTCCATAGGCAGCAAAACAGGCCCAGAGTATAACACAACCACCACCAGGCTAGACAGTGGGAATGTTGTTCCTGGGTTTAAAGGCCTCATATTTTCTCCTACAAACATATTGCTGGGTATTGTGGCCAAACAGCTCAATTTTAGTTTCATCTGACATCACATGGACAAAGATAAGACCTTCTGGAGGAAAGTTCTGCGGTCAGATGAAACAAAAATGTTGTTTGGCCACAATACCCAGCAATATGTTTGGAGGAGAAAGGGTGAGGCCTTTAATCCCAGGAACACCGTGCATACCATCAAGCATGGTAGTGGTAGTATTATGCTCTGGGCCTGTTTTGCTGAGAATGAAACTGGTGATTTAAATGGGACAAGGATTACCTCCAAATTCTTCAGGTCGACCTAAAATCATCAGCCTGGAGGTTGGGTCTTGGGCGCAGTTGGGTGTTCCAACAGGACAATGACCCCAAACACATGTCAAAAGTGATAAAGGAGTGGCTAAATCAGGCTAGATTTAAGGTTTTGGAATGGCCTTCCCAAAGTCCTGACTCAAACGTGTGGACAATGCTGAAGAAACAAGTCCATGTCAGAAAACCAACAAATTTAGCTGAACTGCACCAATTTTGTCAAGAGGAGTGGTGAAATGTTCAACCGGAAGCTTGCCAGAAGATTGTGGATGGCTACCAAAAGCACCTTATTGCAGTGTAACTTGCCAAGGGACATGTAAGCACATATTAACATTGTTGTATGTATACTTTTGACCCAGCAGATTTGGTCACATTTTCAGTCGACCCATAATTAATTCATAAAAGAACCAAACTTCATGAATGTTTGTTGTGACCAACAAGTATGTGCTCCAATCACTCTATCACAAAAAAAATAAGAGTTGTAGAAAGTATTGGAAACCCAAGACAGCCATGACATTGTGTTCTTTACAAGTGTATGTAAACTTTTGATGGTGACGTATATATGTTGAAAAGTGCTGTTTTGAGGGCTAAGTACCAATTGAATTGATTTCAATTAATTTCAATGGGCGTTGCTGTTTTATAATACCAGTTTTTTGAGGTAGAAGCTGTGTCACATAACTAAGTGAACTTGTACCCTGAGGGAACACTGTATTACTAATTTTTAACACAAGCTCAGCAACAGTTTTTAGTACTGTTTTGAATATTTCATTTGATGTTTTAATTGCTTTTATTGGATTAAATATCTGTCAACCTAAGCCACTTAGATGTTTCTTTATTTTGGCTACTGTATTTCCTTTTTATTATTGTATTTTTCTGAACGCGAAATCTTTGGGGCAGCGACTGTTGCTAAATCGTGCTTTATGTAAAAAGTAAATCATTATAAAAACAAGAAGGCAATATTTATTAATTAAAAATGTTTATAGTAAAAATAAAAATGTATAAAATTATTTAATTTGTGGTTATATTTTAATAATAATTTTAATAAATTCCATTGTATTTTTAAGTAACTCTCCCAAAATCTGTACAAATTTTTGTCAGATTTTCAAACAAAATCGTTGTCAGCTATTTCTTGAAAATGAATTTTATAGTAGTTGTATTTTTTGGTGGATTTAACTGATTTCATGTGGGGAAATTTTTACTGGATCCAGAAACTAAGTGTATTTCTATAAGTGACATTTTTCAAACAAAAAAAAAAAACAGACTTTGATCGTAGTTTTCTTTAAATGCCTGCTGTTCCAGACATTTCTTAACAACACAAAACAACTCAATCGACATGCACGCTCACTTTTCTTCTTTTTTGGGGTTATCAATACAACCGTGGCACTGACACTTATAAGTAAATACATGAGATGGCACAAGCAAACACTCCTGATGGGCCACACCGTTTTCTCTCTATGTAACAGATGGGGGCGGCACAGTGGGCCAAGTCATTGGTTTGACCTTGAAAATAGACAACGAAAGTGCAGCAAACACATGCATTGCACCAGCCACTTCATTAGGCACACCTGAATGACATGGGTAAAATGAAACTGTGCAATATTTTCTTTGTAAAAACAGCTCTTGGCAGAGAGAGCAGGTGTCTCTAATGGAATGAAAGGTGTCACATGACCCAGCATGACGCAGTGGACGTAGCTCATTCTCTGTCATGGAGAGAGTTTGATTTTCGGTCGATTGGCCTGCAGACTGCAGCAGGAGGACATATTGCCACAGATGTTACCAAGCTATTTACCTTTTATTTTTCTTGGACAAACACAGGCTCCCGTTTAGCTCCTAAAGGCTCCCCTGGGGTGCTGTGAAATATTTCCCCATGAATTATATATAATACATCCCCTCAGCTGAAGATGAAAGGAGACATTTATACACACTTATTAGCCGAGGATGGCCTGCCTGCTTGTTGGAGTGCATCCTTACAACAAAAGCAATACACATTTATTAATTATAATATTCAGAAAATATATTTTTTTAATGTTACTCTCCCCCTAATTTAGCCACTTTAAAAAGGGGGACTAAGCTTTTTTGTAGAATGTTTGCCTGTCGTTCACAATCATTATGAGTGACAAGAACACACATCTTTTTTTGTTTTGTTTAGGATTTTAAAGATGATCAAAAACGCTTGCAAAATGCAGCTAATGGGAGTCACAGTTGTTGAAGCCTTCAAAGCCCTCTAAAACAACTTCAAAACCCTCCATCAATGTTTTATATACACGCTGCAAATCTATATATTAAGGTAGTAATAGAGAAGTTCATAACAATATATAATATGTACATTATTTACCGTATTTTAGTCATTTTATGCACAGCCGTAACGAATTATTCAGCGCATTTTATTTTCGTTTCAATAAGTGAAGTATATTTATATAGCGCTTTTCTCTAGTGACTCAAAGCACTTTACATAGTGAAACCCAATATCTAAGTTACATTTAAACCAGTGTGGGTGGCACTGGGAGCAGGTGGGTAAAGTGTCTTGCCCAAGGACACAACGACAGTGACTAGAATGGCGGAAGCGGGAATCGAACCTGCAACCCTCAAGTTGCTGGCACGGCAGCTCTACCAACCGAGCTATGCCGCTGCAATAGCAGCGCACTTCTGACTTTCTGCATCAAATTTGTTCCTACTCCCGTGATCAAGTGTGTTTTCTAACAAAGACAACTATTTTTGGACAAATGAAGATTCACGACCATATCTTTTTTAAACTAAATATACGGAGGATGAACTTCTGCTTAGACGGCTGAAACTTTGAGCCAAACAATGTTAAATTAATGGATTGCTTACCCAAATCAATTGGGAACATCCGACTGTCCATCGAATAAGTCACGATCGTATTGATACACTACAGTGCATATTGTCGACAATGATGGGTAGTAACAGGCTAGGCTACGTAGCTGAACTACATTTTCCAGTAGCTTGGCGGTAGCTTAGCTACTTTTTTAACGAGTAGCTTTTCCTGTAGCTTAGCTACTTTAAGAACCATGTACCTAGGTAGTTTACATCAAAGCTACAAAGATTGAAAACGGACTGCGAATCCAGGCCCAAAAAATTTTGAAAATCCAATAACCTGGATGAATGAGAATATCTTTACATAGAGATAATAACCATGAAGATTGGCTGGTGTTCGTATGATGAGTCACAATTGGCTAAGGTTAGGGCGAAACATTATGGACTGGCCAATCAGAGGCAAAATAAGGCGGGTCATTGAAACTAGTAAGCAATAGCATAACAGTCAGGCACTCATGTTGTGAGTAATTTAGCCTCCTTGACTGAAGCACAGAGATTCTGACGCCCTTTTTATACTTTTCTGGCGACCTTAACATGCCAACAGCAGCCCTCACAACACCACCAGTGCCACACCAACCACATGCAAAGCACTTCGTTATGATGCACCAATTATAGTTACGGCAAACGAGGTTGCATTCAGAAACTCCTGGAGTTATGACCATCAAACATTACAACACAAGTAAATAATTTTTAGCACGTTTTACACACTGTATGTTCTGTACTGTTGCAGTAATTATGACAAGTTCTTGTGACAAAATTCTATAAAAACAAAAGGCATTTTTTTGTTTTGTTTTTACAAAAATGTACAATTTTAGATACCGATTTTGGCACCATTAAGCACCAGGTCTGTTTTTAAAGTATTAATTTTGTACAAGTAGCTGTTGAAATGTAAATGATACTCATCTTTTTGGAAAGAGTGGATAAAAACAGCTAGACAAGCAAATGCGAGGCAAAAACAAATCCAAAAGTAACGTAAAATTGTACATGTAAGCACATATTGCTAACATAGAACAGTGAACCTGTTACGTCTTCGGGAGCGCATGGCTGCAATTGTTGTGTTCCTCACCAACGCAGGAAGCAAGCAGGAGTAGTTTGCAGGTGAGATTCACGTTTTTTTAATAAATTAAACGCAGGAACCAAAAATACAACACTATTAAGCGTGGAGCTAAACAAAAACCAAAATGTCACCAAAGGTGTAACACGAGGAATGCTAGTGTGTACAAACTTACTAGCAAGGAGAAAAAACAGGAGAACGTAACTGTTGCCTTCAGCAAACATTGAACCAGCAACTACTGCTGGGTGACCGGACAATATAAAGGGGAGTGAGTAACCCAAACACCTGATGGGAACACTAATTACTAAACTAAAACAGGTGAGGAGAATCAGTGCCAACAGAAAACAGGGAAAGAAGGTGCAACCAGGAAACAGACTAAAACAGAAATATTACTATACATGAATCATGTCATGACCCGGGTAACGGATCATGACAGAACCCTGTATCATCCCTCAGACAACCAACCTCTGACTGACAACCATATACACGGTGTCTCCTGATTGCCAATCAAGGGCAGGTGAGGGAAATAATGCTCCTATCACGAAGAAAGTGGTAACAAACGGAAGCAAACAGGATATGGAACAAATCTTTAAGTATGGACAGAAAATAATACAAAACACGGGAAGCCAGAGAAAACAGAAACAAACTAGAAAAAGCACTCAAAGAGCAGAGACCTTCGTCAGTCCCTTCCTCCCAACGGTAAAAAGAAAAAAATCCTCAATCCAGATTGTGATCCGGATTATTCCCAAACTGTAATTACTTGTTTCTTACCCTTTTTCTGACATTTCTTGAAAGTTAAACCAATATCTGTCCGTTACTTTTTGAGTTATCCATTGCGGAATGAAAGAACAATGTGAAGCCTTATGTCTGTAACTCACAGTCTTTGTCTCTGTGGGTGGAGGGAAGCTCGCAAGCAGACAGACACGAAGAAGTTGAACTTTGTAACGTTAACGTGAGGTAACATAGAAGAAATTATCTGAATCAGCCCAAAAATTTAATCAGTTGTTCTTTATCCCAATTTTGAACACTTCATGAAAATCTGCACAACTTTTTGACCTATCTATAGCTGAATGAAAGAAATGAAGTAAAACCTCTTGTCAGTCATCCACTGTCTTTGTGTCTGCGGGGCGGCTAGCATACACATACAAAAAAAGCATAAATTTGAGGTAATGCATAGTAGCTATAGAACCTAAAATCTAATCTCTTGTACCTTATCCCATTTCAAACATTTCCTGAAAGTTTCAAGAAAACCTGCCCAGGACCTTCTGAGTTATTTTGCTAAGTACCCAACGTTAACATAACCTTCTGGCAAAGGTAATAACCCAAAAATGTCATGCAGACGTGAAACTGATGTAGCCTATTGATTAATGCATGTTGCTATCAGTTTACCAATTGATCCATGAAAAGGACCGTCGTATTAATTTCTTTCTACACGCTCACTTTTTAAACTTAAAACCTGACAAAAGTACATTTCCAAGAAAGAAATGAGGCAAAACAAACCTGGCATCCATAGTTCCACTTACTAAAAGTGATTAACTCAGTCAGAAAGGCACATTTTTCACTGTTTAAGATGCAGTCAATTGCAATGAATTCTACCACATTGTTAAAATGGTGCTATTGATTTTAGGCTGGTCTAACAAGCCTGTCTGGCAGTCTTTAATCTAGCATGCAGCCTCATGCCATAATTAGTTCTCTAACCTCTACTGCAGCTCATTTAGGGACCTTCAGGGCGCTGACGAGAGAAGGAGGGGCCACAGTACAGCTCTGCCAAAATAGAAAAGGATGGGGGGGGGGGGGGGGGGGGGTTTGCATGAACGGTCATTTTGATTTACAATAATCAATAAAATGCCAACAAATCAGGTAATTAGCTCTATTAATTAACCAGACCAGACTAATCTGTACCGCCCCCCTTTTCTCCAAATGACAGGCTGCTTCTAGGAGAGACGGGTGGGAGGTCTATTGGGGGGGTGGGAGGTTTGGCTCCTGCTCCTCAAATCCAATTTTTTGTGAGTGAGTGAGATATTGTTCCTACACAAATTTTATATAGACTTTACTTGACCCCGAAAGGGAATAAGCGGTAGAAAATGGATGGATGGATGTACTGCACCGTGCATTTTTAACACAGATGTATTAATTTATGAGTTCCTAATATTTTGATGCACCCTTTTTTTGGCTACAAAAGTGTGGTGGAATATCAGGAAAAGGCCTTAAATGTCAACCATAATAATCAACATATTGTAGATCAGTGGTGATGTCTTACATGAACAATGAAGCCACTTTCATACATTTTGCACTTTAAAGATGCTAAAACCAAACCAGTTTGATACGTATACTCCTTGCTTATTGCAACTCCCTCAAAATAAACTCAAAGAGGTGTCTTTTTTTAACTGTAAATCTGATGTTGAATCGATTCTTGTACAAAGTTTCTAAACTGAAGATAAATCATTCACATAAGAGGTCTGAAAGCAATAGTCTCGTAGGTTATAGCTTAAAACTAGAAAATACATGAAATATAGCTGCATCACATTTGTTGTTAATACCACAAATATTGAAATCTATTCCAAATAAATAAATATAATCCCAAAACATTTTTGGTAACATGACTGTGCTAAGATTCCGCTCATTATTGAATATACAAAAACAATAATAAGAAGATATAGGTTTATGTTTATTTTGAACATGCATACAATTACTATATGATACATAAAACTTTCAAGTTTCTCTTTTCAACAAGTCTGAAAAGACGTAGAAAGAAGCAGAGCTTATTTAAACTTACTCCTTTTCCATTTCATAGTAATTGCAAACATTTTTATTCACTTCCTGTTCTCAATTTGTATTTCAGTTTTCAGTTCAACAGAATCTGTCACGATCCGCTATGCGGATCGTTTATTGTTTTGCCGCTTATATGTCTTTGTTCATGTTTAGTTCTGGACTCTGCTGATTCCTTGTGTTTGAGCACTTCCCCGTTTGTTTAGTCACCATGGCAACGTAGTGTGCTCCTCCTCACGGGCTCCTGTCACACCTGTTTTTGATTATTATTGGTGTATTTAAGCCCACCTGATTCCTCAGTTCGTCCTCGGCTCATTACTTGCTTTTCGCAACACGTCACGTTTTTGTATCCTGTGTCCTCGATTATTTTGTGCTAAGTTCCGCCTTAGCTTCACGTGCGTGTGGCACGTCGTTTAATGTTTTCTGTTTCCTGCTACGTTTTAGCATTAGTTTTCCGTGCACTGGCACGCGCTTTGTTTTTCCCCTTTTTGCACCAGTGTTCTTTTGTTTTATTATATTAAAACGTATTCTTACCTGCAATCCTGCTGACTGGTAGTGTGTGCATCCACAAAGTGGCAACTCCGCGCAGCAAGTGCGCCGCGAAGCGTGACAGAATGAGCCGAGCCAAAAGCCACTTCGCACTCCTCCATCCCCAGCAAGAACAGGTGTTCCTCTCCGATGAGGAAAAATCAGAGATCTTCAGGGAGATACGAGCAGACTCTCGTCCATGGGAAAGCGAGGACGAGATAGAGCTGCCGGCCGAAGCTGTGGTGGCGTGGGGGCTACTGATGACGAGGATAGCGGACGCGGAGGACCGCTTCCGCCCCCAAGCACAAGCCACCCCGACTTTCTCCTCAGCGAGTTGCCAGCCGCGCGGGTACGTCAAACCACCAGTGAGGCGAGGGATCCAGCGGCGACCAGGCGCCGCGCAGGGGCGTGCACAAAAGGAGTGCAGGACTTTCCCCTCAGCAGCGACTGCCAGGTGCTTCCCATGTGGCTTTTCCTCCCCTGCACCGGCTGTAAATCTGCCTGAGGGACGCATGCAGCGCACACGCACAGGGCCAGCTCCCAGGCTTCCAAGCTTCCACCCTCCCATGCCCTCGACTGCCTCCAAGCTCGCACAAATGCCCCCCCCCCCCCCACCCCACCAGCTCCATCTGGCATCTGGAATCTGCTTCCTGAGGGGGGGGGCAAGGCTGATGGCGTGTCAGTGGCACAGGCAGACCTTCCATTGAGGTTGCTGCCTGCCTTGCCACTGGCTCCGCCCGCACCAACAGACGAGCCACCTGCACCAATGCTAGCACCTAGCCCAATGGCAAGTCCACGTCCAAGGCTAGCCCCAGTGCCAGCACCAAGTCAACCTCCAACGCCAAGTCCACGGCTAAGGCTATTCCCAGTACCGGCACCGCGCCAACCTCCCACGCCGGCACCGCGCCAACCTCCCACGCCGGCACCGCGCCAACCTCCCACGCCGGCACCGCGCCAACCTCCCACGCCGGCACCGCGCCAACCTCCCACGCCGGCACCGCGCCAACCTCCCACGCCGGCACCGCGCCAACCTCCCACGCCGGCACCGCGCCAACCTCCCACGCCGGCACCGCGCCAACCTCCCACGCCGGCACCGCGCCAACCTCCCACGCCGGCACCGCGCCGGGCTCGACCTCCGAGTCCAGGTGCAAGCCGGCCTACGAGTCCAGGTGCAAGCCGGCCTACGAGTCCAGGTGCAAGCCGGCCTACGAGTCCAGGTGCAAGCCGGCCTACGAGTCCAGGTGCAAGCCGGCCTACGAGTCCAGGTGCAAGCCGGCCTACGAGTCCAGGTGCAAGCCGGCCTACGAGTCCAGGTGCAAGCCGGCCTACGAGTCCAGGTGCAAGCCGGCCTACGAGTCCAGGTGCAAGCCGGCCTACGAGTCCAGGTGCAAGCCGGCCTCCGAGTCCAGGTGCAAGCCGGCCTCCGAGTCCAGGTGCAAGCCGGCCTCCGAGTCCAGGTGCAAGCCGGCCTCCGAGTCCAGGTGCAAGCCGGCCTCCGAGTCCAGGTGCAAGCCGGCCTCCGAGTCCAGGTGCAAGCCGGCCTCCGAGTCCAGGTGCAAGCCGGCCTCCGAGTCCAGGTGCAAGCCGGCCTCCGAGTCCAGGTGCAAGCCGGCCTGAAAGCCCGAGCCGGCCTCGGAGCCGGCCTCCAAGCCCGAGCCGGCCTCCAAGCCCGAGCCGGCCTCCAAGCCCGAGCCGGCCTCCAAGCCCGAGCCGGCCTCCAAGCCCCAGCCCAAGACGACGCCCGGGTCCAGGTCGACGTCGATGTCCTGGTCAGCGCCGAGGTCCAACTCGGGGTCCAGGTCCAGGCCAAGCGTTAGGTCGTCCTGCTCGCCAGGCGCATCTGCCTCCACGTCGGTCGTGGGTGTGGCCGTGACCAGGACGTCCACCTCGCTGGGCGCTTCCATCTCCACGGGTGTGGCCGAACCACGGGCGTCCTCCTCGGCAGGTGCGTCCACCCCCACGCCGGCCATGGTGGTGGCCCTACCCAGAGCGTCCTCCTCGCAGGACGCGCCCTGGTCCTCGTCAGCCACGGATGTGGCCTCTGCGGGCCCGCCCACTAAAAACTTTTGTGGTGCCTGTGGTGTCCTTGGTGGAGTCAAGGATGCAGGACTTGTCAGCCCTCCACCAGGTCCTCCCTCCGCCCTCCCTTCTCTTTTGGACTGTCTAGATGTGGGGGGGGGGGTTGTACTTTATGATTTTTGGGGCATCTGGGATCTGCCCCTTGGGGGAGGGGTAGTGTCACGATCCGCTATGCGGATCGTTTATTGTTTTGCCGCTTATGTTTTTGTTCATGTTTAGTTCTGGACTCTGCCGATTCCTTGTGTTTGAGCACTTCTCTGTTTGTTTAGTCACCATGGCAACGTAGTGTGCTCCTCCTCACGGGCTCCTGTCACACCTGTTTTTGATTATTATTTGTGTATTTAAGCCCACCTGATTCCTCAGTTCATCCTCAGCTCATTACTTGCTTTTCGCAACACGTCACGTTTTTGTATCCTGTGTCCTCAATTATTTTGTGCTAAGTTCCGCCTTAGCTTCACGTGCGTGTGGCACGTCGTTTAATGTTTTCTGTTTCCTGCTACGTTTTAGCATTAGCTTTTCGTGCATTGGCACGCGCTTTGTTTTTTCCCGTTTTGCACCAGTGTTCTTTTGTTTTATTATATTAAAACGTATTCTTACCTGCAATCCTGCTGACTGGTAGTGTGTGCATCCACAAAGTGGCAACTCCGCGCAGCAAGTGCGCCGCTAAGCGTGACAGAATCATATCAGTAATTTGTTTGATTTCTTTGCTTAATCTATTCCATAATTAAATTACAAATAATGATATACTAAAGGTTTTAAGTGTGGAACGCACATACAAATGTTTTAAGTTCAAAGTTTTTTACGCATATACAGCGTTTTTTAAATGACAGTGGCATTATCGATACTTTTCAGTCAGTTTACAGAGTCTTTCACAGCACCGAGTCTGCACTCTTAAAGGTTTTTAATGACTGATTCTGGTCATTCAGCCATTGTATTGCTTTTAGGGCTGACTCCGGATTTTCGACACAGTTCACCACACAATTATTTTATCTCATTTAGAAGACTATGTAGAGGTCAGGGGGACAGCTCTGAAGTGGTTCAGGTCTTACCTGTCAGAGAGAAGTTTCTATGTAAAATTGGGGGACTCAACTTCATCCATCGCCCCACCTGACTGTGGAGTCCCCCAAGGATCAATTCTTGGGCCCTTTATTTCATTCCCCTTGATGCAATATTAAGAGCATGGCACCTTTTATCATTTTCATGCGAATGACTGCCAAATATATATATGCCAAATACAAAAATGTTTTGTACCCTCCTGGGACCCCCGCTTGAGTGCTTGAATGATGTCAAGGCCTGGTTGGCGCAGAATTTTTTAAAGCTAAATGAGGAAAAAAACTGAATATGTGCTGGTGGGCAACAGTGACCCTCTGCGTGACTTGGACTTTCTTGAGAACTCTGTACGTCCCACAGCCACCACCCTTGCAGTCATTATAGACCAGGGGTCACCAACCTTTTTGAAACCAAGAGCTACTTCTTGGGTACTGATTAATGCGAAGGGCTACCAGTTGAAAACACACTTAAATAAATTGCCAGAAATAGCCAATTTGCTCAATTTACCTTTAATAAATAAATCTATATATAGAAAAATGGGTATTTCTGTCTGTCATTCCGTCATACATTTTTTTCCTTTTACGGAAGGTTTTTTGTAGAGAATAAATGATTAAAAAAAATACTTAATTGAACGGTTTAAAAGAGGAGAAAACACAAAGTTAAAATTTTATTTTGAAACATAGTTTATCTTCAATTTCGACTCTTTAAAATTCAAAGTTCAACAGAAAAAAATGAAGAGAAAAACTAGCTAATTCGAATATTTTTGAAAAAAATAAAAAAAAGAATTTATGGAACATCATTAGTAATTTTTCATAGTTAGGATTAATTTTAGAATTTTGATGACATGTTTTAATTAGGTTAAAATCCAATCTGCACTTTGTTATAATATATAACAAATTGGACCAAGCTATATTTCTAACAAAGACAAATCATTTCTTCTACATTTTCCAGAACAACCATTTTAAAATAAATTCAAAAGACTTTGAAATAAGATTTAAATTTGATTCTACAGATTTTCTAGATTTGTCAGAATATTTTTTTTATAATTTTAATCATAAGTTTGAAGAAACATTTCACAAATATTCTTTGGCGAAAAAACAGAAGCTAAAATGAAGAATTAAGTTTAAATGTATTTATTATTCTTTACAATAAAAAAAATAAAAAATACTTGAATATTGATTTAAATTGTCAGGAAAGAAGAGGAAGGAATTTAAAAGGTAAAAAGGTATATGTGTTTAAAAATCCTAAAATCATTTTTAAGGTTGTATTTTTTCTCTAAAATTGTCTTTCTGAAAGTTATAAGAAGCAATGTAAAAACAATGAATTTATTTAAACAAGTGAAGACGAAGTCTTAAAATATTTTCTTGGAATTTCAAATTCTATTTGAGTTTTGTCTCTCTTAGAATTAAAAATGTCGAGTAAAGCGAGACAAGCTTGCTAATAAATAAATACGATTTCAAAAATATAGGCAGCTCACTGGTAAGTGCTGCTATTTGAGCTATTTTTAGAACAGGCCAGCGGGCTACTCATCTGGTCCTTACGGGCTACCTGGTGTCCGCGGGCACCGCGTTGGTGACCCCTGTTATAGACCATAATTTAAATTTGATGAACAAATCAGTGCCGTTGTTAAAAAAGTTTTTATCACCTTTGGCTTTTATCAAAAATCTTTTCCATCTTTTAACCAATTTGAACAGGCCATGCATGCTTTTATCTCATCACGTCTGAACTACTGTAATGCACTTTACACTGGAATAAGTCACAACTTTTAACAGGATTGTCGCTTCTCTGCATTGGCTTCCTGTTCGTTTTAAAACAGATTTTAAATTGTTACCGTTTGTTTTTAAAGCTTTGAATGGACTGACCCCAAAGTGCATTACAAACCTCATCCAAATTTATGCTCCAGACCGCGTGTTGAGGTCCGAGGGCCAGTTCCAACCTGTGGGGCCTAGAACAAGGCTTAAAATTAGGGGAGACCGGGCCTTATGTGTTGTTGGCCCTAAACTGTGGAATGTTTTGCCCCTTGTGTCAGAATGAACCCCTGCTGTTTAATGCAGGTCTCGTCTTAAAACCTTTTATTCTCTGGCTTTTAAATCAGTGTGAGTCATGTGGTCCTTTGTTTTTTTAATAGATTTATTCTATTTTATTGATTTGTTTTTATTTCTTTTTTTGTTTTAATTATGTATTTTATTGTTTTATTATTATTTTTTAATTAGTTTTTTACTTGTTTAATTTTAAATAATTGTAATTTGTTTACTTTTTATTGTTTCATTTTAAATGCAGCACTCTGGAAACAGTTGTGTTGTTAATAGTGCTAAATAAATAAAAGGGATTTGATTAAGTTACAATTTTCTTTGCGGTTAATTCTCCTCTTTTGTTGAGAAGAATTGTTGTACATTATTGGGTAGCAGGTTATAGTTTGCTTAGTGCATGATTTTAGATGTTTGCAAATGCACCAACTCATTGAATGTCAATATTTGTGAATCACTAAATAAAGAGTTTGAATGTTCTTTGTATCCATCATTATGTATTATTCTAATTGACCTCTTTTTTTAATCACCATTAGTGACTGAAGTGTACTTTTATTGTTATTTCCCCTAATTTCTACACAATAACTAGAGCAGTAGAGAATATGAAGTGATTTTTGGTCCAATACATCCATCCATCCACTTTCTACTGCTTGTCCCTTTGCTTTATTCATCATTGATGTATTTTTGGCCATCTTATGTTGCATATTTTATATGAGTTTTCCAGTTCATCTATTGTTACACCCATAATTGTGTTTGATTTTCTCTTTTGTTGTTAGCGAATAGCATTATTTTAAGTTTTACTGAAGTTCTGTGTGTTCCCTCCTGAACAAAATTCAGTTGTATCGCCTGCAAATAATACTAATATTAAGTCTTTTGTAACTTTACACATGTTATTTATATAGAGACTGAACAATTCTGGTCCCAGTGTTGATCCTTGAGGTACACCACAGGATATATTTAGCAATGTATACATGTTTTCGACTATAGCTTCACATGTTGCTTCCTGTTGTTTAAGTAGCTTCTTACCCAGTTCAAGACCAGCCCTCTGATGCCATACCGTTTTTTTTTCTCATAAAAATATTATGATTAATTGTGTTAAATGTTTTTGTTGGATCCATAAGCACTGCAGCTGCTATTCCATTGGTAATATTTTCCGTTATTTCTATTAAAGCCATCCATTTTTAAATATTAGCTCTGTATCCATTATGGCTTTTGGCAAGGGTACTTACTTTATAAAATTGTCCAATTTGTTGATTGTAGCTGAGATAGGCACCAGTGCCCCCCGCGACCCCAAAGGGAATAAGCGGTAAAAAATGGGTGGATGGATGGAAGTAAAGAAACAGGTCTGTAATTTGTAAACTGGTGTTTGTCTCCAGTCTTATAAAAAAAGTACAACTTTGCTAGTTTAGTTTAGTTTGGGAATGTTCCTGTTTGAAATTATATATTACTTATAAACATTAATGGTTCTGAGATCTCTTCAATAACCTTTTTTATTGTTTCTATATGATAATTCCCTTACGATCATTTGATGGCTTGAATTTACATTTATTCATGATTTGAAATATTTCGTCCTGTGTCACATCCATGAGGAACATTGAGTTTAGATTTCTATAAAGGTGTCTTTGAAGTCCTCAACTGATGATGAATTTACTCTGGCTTTACCACTAAATAATTGAAAAACCCAGAGAAAAAACTATGTTATGTGTATTTTAACTAACTGTTTTAAATGAAAATAAAGTTATCATTGGGATAAGTATTATACCACAACTATGTAAAAAAAATATAACATTTCATGGCGATATTTCATGGTAAAGTAAGATTTCTGGAGGAGGTACAGGGAACTAATGCTGTATGATTACACTGTCCAATTTAATATAAATCAATATTTTGAATTATATTTTATAATTATACAATCTGTGCAGGACACTTCGCCGAATGAAAAACATCTTCTACTCAATATATATTATTTTCTTGGTGGGCGGCGTGGCTCGGTTGGTAGAGCAACTTGTGGGTTCCTGGTTCGATCCCCAGCTTCTGCCATCTTAGTCACGTCCATTGTGTCCTTGAGCAAGACCCTTCAAGCCTGGTTCCTGATGGGTCTTGGTTAGGGCCTTGCATGGCAGCTCCAGCCATCAGTGTGTGAATGGGTAATTGTGGAAATAGTGTCAAAGCACTTTGAGTACCTTGAAGGTAAAACATTGCTGTACAACTATAACCCATATTTTTCCATGGGAGGCAAATGGCACCAATTTGGTCTATATGCAAAGCTATCTGAACAAAACACCAACATATTGGTGCAACAACTGCCCAAGCAAATTAGTGTAATATATAATAATACATCTAATTAATATTTAATTAAACAATTGTATTTTTAGCTGCATGGACCAGTTGCCAAAAGTTGTCCCCAGGCCACACTTTGGACACCCCTCTTGGTAGAGGCATGCAGGATTTTGTATCGGATCTCATTGTGCATGTGTACTTGTACTTTAAATTACACTTTACATTATTTACACTATACAGCCACTGCAGCGGTATGATCGCTCCTTTTTATTGGCTCCTTAAATCTCCCTCCTAGTCTCTTTTTCCCTCTCTCTCTCTCTCCTTTTCGCTATAAATACCGAGCATCCCTAAGTATTATCCACATCCAACAAGCTTACCCGGGAGTAAAAACTAATGAAAGCTGCCTGAAAGTGTATATAAGCTGAATGCAGACAAGAGAGACCTTAAAAGCATCACATGTCAAGTAAGTAACAATCTTTTACATTAATATATATATATATATATATATATATATATATATATATATATATATATATATATATATATATATATATATATATATATATATATATATATAAATATATATATATATATACATATATACATACATATATATATGTATATATATATATACATACATATATATGTATGTATATACATATGAATCTATATATATAAATGTTTATATATGTATGTATGTATATATACATATATGTGTATATATATGTATATGTATGTATGTATATATATTTATGTATGTATATATGTATACATATATGTGTATACATATGTATGTATGAATGTATATGTATGTGTACATATATACATATATATATATATATATATATATATATATATACATATATATATATATATATATATATATATATATATATATATATATATATATACATATATTACATTACAAGTTTGGGGAAAAAACATATCTATATACATATATATATATATATATATACATACATACATACATATATATATATGTTTTTTCCCCAAACTTGTAATGTAATTGAGATGTTTTTGGAGGGGAGAATGGATGGCGGGAGGGAGCAGGAGCCCACACGCGGAGTTAGTAATTGTGGAGGCGTGTTTTTGTTTTTGTGTTAAGGACACTTTTCACTGCTATCTGACGTCCCTCTGAGCCAAAAGCCATGAGGCGGTTAATGGAGCAGTGCACAAGTTGAGATCCTGGAAAACCCCTCGAGGATGTCGCTGATTGGGGCAGCTTTGGGGGCAAATCAAGACATTTATAGATACGTTGTCTTGTAACATCAGGGATCTAAAATATTGCACCTTGGAATTACAAACAATCAAATAAGACATCAGATATTTTTGTTTGAATACATTTGAATAAAACACCTAATCCAAATATGTTGATTAAATACATTAATATGAAATACATTTTAATATTAATATATTAGTAATATGCTAAGAAATATTAATATTTAATGAAAAAAAATACAGTTTGCATGTCAGCTTTGCTATCAACATAAACATGTCAACTTTGTCTCCTTATACAGTTTAGCTCTATATTTGCCCCTTTCCCTTTTTAAAAAAAGAGCTGCAGGTGGCAATAACGGTCCTTGGGCCCGCGGGCCACAATTTGGACATCTTGATGTAAAGTGGGTAAAGTGCAAATCATTTTCACAGTGCAAGTAAACAGTAAAATAAAATAATCATAATGCCCAAAAAAATCCACCCTCCCCCCCAAAAATGAGAGTGTAAACAATGCACCGTGCATATTTCAACATTACAACAAAATTAATTAAAAAAAAAAAAAAATGTGCATACAAAGATCGTGAATACTGAATAATAACAATAATTGCGACATGTGTCGGTTTGTAAAAGGAAATTGCAGGTTTCTAACTCTGGCACATATTTTGGGGTGTTGTGGGTTGGGGGGGGGGGGGGGGGTACCGCTGCTGTCTGGCAGTCAGCTGGTGTGATAAACACAATGCCACTCTTTGTCTTTTTTTGCTGACGCAGAAAATTAAGAAGGCCTGAATGGCGACGAGAGGCCGGCTGCATGGCGTCCTGTAATCAGGCCAGCGCGTGCCACCCGGATTATCTCCTTCATTTTTTTTTTTTTTTACAGAAAAAAAAATCATCATCATCTACTAGCTAGCCAATAATAATTAATTACTGGGACAGTTTTTTTTTAATTATTATTATTGAACGGATGTGGAACAATTTGGTCGCTGCAGTGAGGGGTTGTGGGGGGTGGGGGAGTCTGGGGTGCCAGATTGCGTGTTGCAGCGTCCGTTATTGGCTCTATAAAAACAGACTGAAATTAAAAATAATAACAAGAAAAAGCAGAGGCTTCCAATTAATATTATTATGGCAGGTAAAACCATGGACGTGTATTAAAATGGCCTGAAAGTGTTTTTTCTCTTGAATATGCACAATTAAATGTTATACTTGCAAAATATATAATATTATTGTATTGATATTCTATGTTATAATAGTTGCTCAATAGTAGTAACATTTTTTAAAAACTTATTACGTATTTAATTCCCCTATATAATATTAAAGAAGCACGCCAGGTGTTTTAAAAGGAATGCACCTTACATAATATAATATATATATATATTTTTTACAAATTAATCAAGATGGCAAAACGGATATTTTCATGACTGTCACAAAATATGCACAAACACACAAAATATAGCCACGGTGCATTAAAATAAAAATACTACAATTTTTAAAACATGTGTTGTTTTTTGCAGATTAGTTCAAATGAGTCTTATTTACATTTACTAAAATGTGCAAACAATATAATAAGGTTAATTCAAGTGTTAATTCAAATGTAACAATCATAATGGCGTATTATGTGTTTAATGCATGCTTGCATTAAGATTAAGAATAACGATGATCATGTTAAAAGAGAGTATCCTACCATAATAAAAGTCATGACTTTTGCAAATATAATCAAATAGAGTCATTTTTTAAAAATGTGTTTTTCATCATTTGTATATTATATTGAGTAACATGTGCAGAAAATACAAAACATTAGGGTAAATTAAATTATATTTCAAGTCTAATAACGAATGAATATTACAAATGGCACCAAAACGGTATTTTTATATTGATGAGGAGTTTTCCTAAGTGTGCATTAGTGACTGACAGCTCATTACGAATGATATATGTTGTAAATAAATTGTTTTCCTGTCTCCCCCAAAATTTGCACGTTTAAAAAAAAAAGTGTCATTCTCCTTGTTTGTTTAGGTTGAGATTAAGTGTTCCCTTCTAATCAACACTTCACGAAAGTCTCACCTTCCAAATCTAATTACCGGGAGCAATTCATTAGGAGATGAGGAGGATGAGGGGGGGTTTGCCTTAAGGAGTGTCGATAAGATGTCCGAATTAGCAAGCTTCTTCATTATTGGCCCCCGAAAAGTTGTCCTTCGTATTTTAATTGGGCCACATTTAAATGTACAAGGGCTTTATTACCAGCAAACAAAAGGCGCCAAATATAGAAATTGGAGGGGTGGTGGTGAGGCGGGGGGTTCCATTGTATCTGATTCGGGGGGTGGTTGGGGGGGGGGGGGGGGGGCTCAGTTTGCAGCATGGCCAACTTTTGTTCCCACTCAAGAGAACTTCTTTTTGTTATCAGCGTTACTTATCGGTCAACAGTGGGCTTTGTCCCTGCAAGTGGCGCCCCGCCCCCTTCACTTGCCCATTTAGCCGCGCACAAACTCGTGGGTATATATGCTAATAAAGGGGCGGGGTGTGTGTGTGTGGGGGGGGGGAGGGGGGGTGCATTTTATAACGACAATGTTTTGTTTTTGCTCCTACAAGAAGAGTTTTTTTAAGGGGAGGAGCTAAAGCAGCAGTTATGGAAGGAGGAAGGGTGTGTGTGTGTGGGTGGGGTACAGACGGAGCATCCTCAGGACAAGCTCAAGGGTGGGGGTCCCACTCCCCTCCACGCCTGCTTTAAGAGACTCGCCACACTTTTAGGACGCTCACTTCTTTGCTGCACATCTTTTTCTTCATCTTCTTTTCCCCAAAAGCTGACCTGCACAGTTAAAGCAATACAGGATTTTTTTTTTTTGTATCAATACTTTTTCATTACTTCTTGTAGTTTTTCCTGGAAGGGCTGCAAATATGATGTCCTACTTGAAGCAGCCTCCCTACACGGTGAACGGACTCAGCTTGTCCACGCCCGGCGTGGACCTGCTGCACCCCTCCGTGGGTTACCAAGGTAGGATGCGCAGCCTGACTTGCTCCATCTTTAAATGTATTCAAGTGTAATTGTTGTTGTTTGTGGTGACCCGTAGGAAGAACCATGCCAAGCGTTTACCACTTTACCTACAGTATAATCGTCATCTTTTTTATTTTAGCCACACCGCGGAAACAGAGGCGGGAGAGAACCACCTTCACCCGGGCTCAGCTGGACGTTCTGGAAAGTCTGTTCACCAAGACCCGGTACCCGGATATCTTCATGAGGGAGGAGGTGGCTTTGAAAATCAACCTTCCCGAATCCAGAGTGCAGGTGAGTGCGCAAAAAAAAAAAAAAAAATCAAGAAATTTGCTATTTTTTGCGCGGAAGATAACTTTTTTTTTTCCTCGCAGGTTTGGTTCAAAAACCGCAGAGCCAAACACCGGCAGCAGGCCCAGCAGACGCAGAGTGGCGCGCAGAGCAAGGCGGTGAGCAGCAGGCCCGTGAAAAAGAAATCCTCCCCGCTGCGGGAGGCCAGCTCGGACAGCGGCGCCAGCGGACAGTTCACGCCGCCCCCCAGCACCTCTCTCCCGGCTGTGAGCAGCAGCGCGGCGCCGGTGTCCATATGGAGCCCGGCCTCCATCTCGCCTCTATCGGACCCAATGTCCACCTCCTCCGCTTCCTCCTGCATGCAGCGGTCCTACCCCATGGCCTACAGCCAAGCGTCGGGCTACAACCAGGGCTACTCCTCGTCCTATTTCACCGGCATGGACTGCAGCTCCTACCTGTCGCCGATGCACGCCCACCACCACCAGCTGTCCGCGGCGAGCTCTGCGATGAACCCCATGGGCGGCGGCGGAGGCGGTGCAGGAGCGGGCGGCGTGAGCAGCCACTTGAGCCCGGCGTCGTCGCTCTCCTCGTCCGCGTACGGGGCAGCGGGGCTTGGCTACGGCGGCACCGCGGACTGCCTGGACTATAAAGACCAGACAGCGGCTTCGTGGAAGCTCAACTTCAACACAGACTGTTTGGATTACAAAGACCAGGCGGCGTGGAAGTTCCAGGTGTTGTGACGCTTCCCTGCCCCGCAGCCAGGCCGCAGAAGAGTAGCTCTCATGCGGCCTGAGACTCTTCTACCTCGGGCGAGCAGAGCAGGACTAGTCGCCCCCTTTTTTGGAGCGTTCACACTCCAACTTTGATCAAGGACATGGAACAAGAGAAAGGAAGCTTTGTGGGGATCAAGTTAGAATTTTCTTTTTTGGAAATAAAGCTGGCACATGAATGTGTGACCTCTGACATGGATGCACTAATTTAATTTATGAGAAATATGTCTAAGACGAAAAGACAATCATGCCCACGTCCCCTTATTTTTGTGTCACCAATGTCCCCTGTATGTCTTTTTTATTGTTATTCTAGATTTTTGTTGTCATTTTTTATACATGCAACTGTGATTTTTTTTTTTACAAATATTATTTCCCTCATGTCTGCTGTTATAGGTGTTACATCTTAGTTTTAAAAGGGAATATGCAGGTAAAATCAAGCAAGCTGTATTGAAAAAGAACACACACACTCAATAATAATAAAAAATAAAGAACTAAAATGATCAAGACTGTTTGCATGTGTGCTTAAAAAGCTATTTCTTAATTTGTTGTTTTATATCCCTCATTCTATTGAATATTTATTCTTATTTTGGGAAACGCTATCATCTATAGAATCCTGTCGACACTAGCTGGAATGTGAAACTAATCCTGTATATGAAAAAGGATAATCTGGTATTTCTTTTAATGGAAGGTCACTCTTAATTTGGACAAATGTGAATGATCTTTGCTACTGTGGGGCAAACGCATCAACACACAATGTAGTTTTCTTTGGGAGGGGGGCACTCTTACGTCCTCTCAACCATCTGAGATTAATCTGATATCTGATTAATGGATAACAGAGATTTCTTAATTGATAGTACAAGATTCTGCAGTAATTAATAACGTCAGTTCCATCTGGGGCCGTGATGCACGTTGGGTTTGTGGAGGGGCTGACCTGTCCAGACCCGTGCACTGATTAATAGTGGAGGAGAGACTGGTGTTATTGGTCTAATTAGGACGTGACAAGCAGCTTTGTTGTCCGTTGGGCCGCCAATTAGCACCCAAGACACACACAGAAAGAAAAGAGTGCAGTGTTTATATGAAAATAATCAAGAGTCATGTGTGCAAAATTGACCAAGTAAGTTAAGAGTGCAGTTGAATAATAATGGAACTTGAATTGGAAAGGTCAAAGTGCAACAAAATGGTAAATCAAAACCTGCATAAGGACTTAAAATCTTCCTTTTGATGCCTTGGTCCACACTCCAACAAGTTCTAATGGGAAAATGTAAGCGACGAGCAAAAGGTCACTTTAGTGGTCCTGAAGCATGACTTACCCTCCAGCCCCCCAGTATCTATTCGGTTTTTAATTAAGCACAAGCAGCACCAGAGAGGCCATATGGACCCGCCAGACGCGCTGCATTAATCCCCATGTCGCTTTTGAGGATGTTAAACAATAAAGTAAGAGGCTCGGAAGCTTTTTCTTGGTAAGCGTTTGTTTTTTTGGTCCCCAAGGCTGGGCTTTTCCAAGCGAATCCACTTGACCGCAGACATGGGAATTCCAAGCAGGATCCCCACCTGCCTGAAAGTTCCCATCACACTTTACCTATACTTTTCTAAAATTACAACCATAAACTATTCAAAGTGTCTAAATGATTGTTTTTGTTTTTTTGTAAATCATTGTTTCAACACACAAACCAACAAAGAATAAAACATGGTTCTCTTTGCTTGTAAGTATATCAGGGCCACAGAAGAAAAAAACAAGAAACATTAGGAGAAAAAAATCATATTGAATATTGCCTGTAATGAATTTGTAGTTTTATTGTTGGTGAAATGGACTTAACGCACGAGTCTACATCTTAACACAAGTTTAAAGGCCTACTGAAACCCACTACTACCGACCACGCAGTCTGATAGTTTATATATCAATGATGAAATATTAACACTGCAACACATGCCAATACGGCCTTTTAAGTTTACTAAATTGCAATTTTAAATTTCCCGGGAGTTTTTTGTTGAAAACGTTGCGGAATGATGACTGGTACGCGTGACGTCACGGACTGTTAGGAAATAGCGCTGCGCACACACACAGCTAAAAGTCGTCTGCTTTAACGGCATAATTACACAGTATTTTGGACATCTGTGTTGCTAAATCTTTTGCAATTTGTTCAATTAATAAAGGAGAAGTCAAAGTAGAAAGATGGAGTTGGGAAGCTTTAGCCTTTAGCCACACAAACACACTGTGATTCCTTGTCTAAAATTCCCGGGGGTGAAGCTTTCCTATGGATCAGAGCGGTCAAGCGAACTCGGATCCCAACCAAATGTCAACCAGCAGTTTTTGGTGAGAAAATTGTGTTAAAAAGTCGCCACTTACCGGAGATCAGCTGAGCTTGTGCCGTCTATACAGCTGCCGTCGACTTCCATCAGACACTGGCCTCAAGACACCCGTGGACACACACTTCCGACTATCAGGTGCTATTTAACTCACTAAAACACTAGCAACACAATAGAAAGATAATGGATTTCCCAGAATTATCCTAGTAAATGTGTCTAAAAACATCTGAATCCGTCCCAATGGAATCGCGTTTTTTTTTAACTTGATCTTTTTTTCTTTTTTTTTTTTCTCGAGTCCGCCGCTATCAATATCCTCAAACATAAATCTTTCATCCTCGCTCAAATTAATAGGGAAATTGTCGTTTTCTTGGTCTGAATAGCTCTTTTTGTTGTAGGCTCCCATTGAAAACAATGTGAGGATGTGAGGAGCCCTCAACGGGTGACGTCATCGTCTGCGACTTCCGGTAAAGGCAGGGCTTTTCTATTAGCGACTAAAAGTTGCAAACTTTATCGTCGATGTTCTCTACTAAATCCTTTCAGCAAAAATATGGCCATATCGCGAAATGATCAAGTATGTCACACAGAATGGACCTGCTACCCCCGTTTGAATAAAAAAATCTCATTTCAGTAGGCCTATAATAATTGTCATGTTATGAAATCATTCTCATAAAGTTAGACCGTATTTTACCTAAAATATCCAAACTTGCAAATATTGTTACACTACTTTTACATTTTTTGACCTAATCTTAAAAAGTACTGACTTTATAAATTAGTCTAAATCTTAAAGCAATATTTATAATTGCCATTTTATGAAACCATTTTTGTAAAGTTTGACCATATTCCACTTAAAATTAGGGCTGTAAAAAAAAAATATCGCGTTAAATCATGCCATTTTTCACAAATAATCATTGCTGTATGTTCTCAGATTAATCAGGCAATTTAATTTGACTGCATGCTCCTTTACCTTAGTTTTAGATTACACTGTCACCATATTTTCAGCAACTAAAAGATGTGCATTCAAATAAAAAATGTCCTGTGAGACATTCTGACAAAAAAAATTGCATTTGTGTTCAAAGGTTGGGCTCTTTATTTAAGTTAATTTAAATTATGCAAGTGAGTAACAACCCTGTGATTAATTATTATTGATCCAAATTCAAATGTGGGATTTATCTGAATAAAATGTATTGTGTATCATCAAAATGTAAAAAAATATTTGGCAAATCTAAATTTGCAAATTAAGATTTGTGGAAATATCTATATACACCATGTTCTTCTAAAAATGTGACTTGTTTCCAGAAAAACGTGACAATTAGGTTCTGGTACCTTCATGACTTAAAACAAACACTCTTGTAAAGTTAAAATTTTGTCTCACTAAATTATAAATGTTATGTCACTGTTTTTTCTTCCGACTGCATTCTAGTAAAATGTTGACTTATTTGTCATAATATGACAAGCTACATATTCAATTGAATTTATTTTCTCATCAAATTGAAAATAAATCTCACAATGCAAAAAAAATCTCATTCAACTTTATTCTTGTAAAACCTATTGAATTTTGTCTCCATATGACAACTTACCTATATTACAAATAAGTTCTCAACATTATGACTTTTTTCTTGAAAAGTGATATTGTTTTTTGACCAATAAAATTAATATAGTTATAGTTCTGCTTTTTGTCATACATCATTTTGACTTTCTTTGACATTTTTGTATAATTAATATTTTGTCTAATTTAGTGTACTTTTCTGTTGATTAATACATGTTCTGTATTTGTCATATGGTGACACAGCCTGTGATGTCTCTAACAATCCGTATTATAATCAATTCAATGTCAAATTACATAGAATATATTTTTATTTATCCCATCATGGTATTTCTGTGGGAATAAGCAGATATTCAGCTTTATTTCAGCCAACTTCAAAGCCATCTGTGTACTAGTGATCCCCTGTGATGATTAGGATTTTCTGTTTTGTATTAGAATAATGTCTTACGCAACTGAAATATCACTTAGTGTCTGGTGGAGAAGGAAAGATGCAACAACCCATCAAGAAACGTTTAAAACGAACAATTTCCGATGAAAAGGACTTGAACTACCCCTTTAGAAAGGAGGGGGCTGTCAAAGTAGACTATAGATTATCATTATCAACTGTGCACTGGCAGGCGTATGACTTTGTTTTGTTCCAGAAACAAAGAAACGAGTGAAAGTAGACTGGGGCAAAGAGAGCAACTGTCAAAGGCGGCATGCTGGCGATTCAGCGTAGAAAAAAGCGAATGTGGGAGCAAAGCGGCCAATTTGTTGGTGAGAACACAACTGTAGACCATTGTTATGCATAAGCATGTGTCCTACATTCCCAGCGAGGCAATGTCTATCACATATCAACATGGCGGCGCATACATTGTTCACCCTGAGGGCCCAACAACAACAACAACAACACGGGCGCACTCGCGGAATCTCATTTAAATGAGTCAGACAATGGCGTTTGTGTGCTTGCGCGTCAGACGGGCCGTTAAGTTACACGCTCGCCACTTGTTGACCCATTCTGGGCCTCGGCTAACACACGCCAACATCAACTGTGGGTTATTCTCTGCACATTACGCAATTTGTCCTCGGATTAAACTTCAATCTGTGGAAGGCACTTTATGCCATTAAATGCTTTTAAAGAACTGAGTGAAATAATGACTTTGACCAGTTTGTCTTTAAGAAGTGCAACAATGTAAGTTTTGCACCTTTTCCAAGATGATTTTCAAGCACTCTTCAACCACTTTCAAATGCAGACGTACTTTGAAGTTGTAATTTGAACAGGGGCATAATGTTTGTGTTTTACAAGTATTTTCTGATAACATTTTGACTGTATTCAGTTCCTTTAGAAATGTTACCTTTGTGTCTAATCACCCAAGTTCAACCAAGTTCAACCAAGTTCAATCAATTCTCACAACTTCGTCCAATGCCGGCAACTTATCCAACCAAAACTTATGTTCACTTCTTGTATAGACGAAGGAGGAACAACAACATGTAAAAATATATCGACTTTTTATTGCTCAATCAATCACAATTAATTTGTATCGTCCTTAATCACAAGTGCCTCAAAAGGCTTCACAAAGGACACAATATCCGTCCTCCCGTGTAGCTCAGACCTACTTTTAGCGATACACTGGCATCCTCACTTTCAAGTTGACATGTATTTATACGTATGTTCATTTAGCCTTTATATATTCAGGTCAAGGCAATCAATAACATGTTTTTTTTGCAAAGCTGATTTAGGCAACATTTACATGACAGAGATGCTGAAATGTGATACTCTCTCATCGTCATTCATTTACTAACAAAAATCAGCGCTACAAATCACTCAAAACCTGCGATGAGGTGGCGACTTGTCCAGGGTGTACGCTGCCTTCCGCCCGATTGTAGATAAGATAGGCACCAGCGCCCCCTGCGACCCCAAAGGGAATAAGTGGTAGAACATGGATGGATGGATGGAAATCACTCAAAACAGTTGACAAATGCTCTTAATGTGCTGGTGTGAATGTGTTGAAGCATAAATGAATAGAAAAGCAGCTTTCAAGCGTATATGAAGAATGTCAGACATTGGACAATAGGGAAGCCTTTGGTGGTGTTTCTTTTTGTAACTATAATTGATTATTACTATTAATGGTAATAATTGATTAAGACATTACAGTAATTTGACAATGAGTTCTGAGTATATGCTTTACTGCCATCTGGTATCTATTTTGAAGTGTGTGGCATAAAATGAGCTAAACATCAATACAGTATTTGTTTTCCCATTTCTGTTTTGTTAACCCGTGCTTTTTGAGGTTAAGGTTACATTGATAGAAAATTCCTACAATTACAAGTTGGTTTCACGCTATGAAATGCATCAAAGTCTCTAAACATCACAACTTTTTCCACGACTTTCGGAAAAAAACAAAAACGCATCAATCACAAACAAGGCAGTGAAATCTTTGCAGGACTGTATATTCAAGGAAAAAAAAATAAAAGATACTTTCCAAATGTTGCAATTGTAAGTGTTGTGGTTTGAGCATTTCAGTTATGTTTGTGAGATGTGTCTCAGCGATACTCGACATTGAGTACTGTTGGGAGTCAAATTCAAACAAAACAGTGGCAGCTTTACAAGAATGAACTGTAAGCGTCTGTGAAAAAAGTATTTTTTTCCCTCTGCAACTCACGACTTTTTAACATTTTGATTGTATTCTTGTAATTTTTTCCCTTAATTTTCACAACACTTCTTAAATTGTAAGGCACAGAAGAAAACTCAGAATATGCTATCATAGTCTGATGAGAGGTTCAATGTGGAACATATAATGGATTTACCAAACTGTGACCCATTTTCTGACATTTGAGGTTCATCGCATTCATTGTAACACTACTAAATATTAAGATTAATTAATTCTCTACTATAACTTTCAGTCACTTTGTATCAGTAATCACAGGGGCGGCACCTGTGCCGCCTCTGCCGTCAAAGGGTGCACATTGCGTCACCATGGAGACGCTTTTGTTTGGATCGTTTAGCGTGTGTTGGGTTTATTCCATGCAGCACTCAATTAGCTTCCTTAGATTTATTGGCTCTCAAGAGACACAAAATCAATGACGTCTTATTGATTTAAATATTAATAAAGTGGTTGATTCAAATCCACAACAGCAAAAAAAGATGTTGAAGATTCTTTGAGCCTTTGTATTCTACTGTATGTCCATTAATCTCACTGGGTAATAAATAAATGTGCACAAATAACTTTAGACAGCAGAGATTACAAGGACAACTTTAGTGAAAATTTGCTGTTAAGTCAAATATACTTAAATGGTGTAAAAACACACATTAAGCTGATTAAAGGATGCAAGAAAAATCCACCATATGTAAAAAAATGGCCTTGGTGAATTAGTGCTTTATCAAATGTTAATGCCTAATGGTTCCTTCTGTCCGTTTAGCCTAAATGCAAGGCAAGATTATGTGGATGGTGGACATTCAGCCAACAAAGCACTCCCGCCCTTGTGAGAAATGACCATTAGCATGGGACAAATCATAAATCTCCTTATGAAAGAGCAAAATGGAGATTACATGAATTTAATGGTCACAAAGTCACATCCGTAGGCCGCAGTGCCAAACCGATGTTTGCTAAGTGACACTCTTTTTTTTGTGCCACAGGCGGTTGTAGAAATAATGAATTATTAAAAAAACACACATTCTCCTGCACACTTCTTACACAAGAAGCCATATTATAAACACAGTAGGACCTTGAAAGTTGAACACTCGCTACTGTCAAGCCTGGACTGCGGTTATTTTTGCTTCTTAGATGCAAGGAGAATACGGGACGAGCCAGACGTGACTGTGAGTACATGGTTGTTTATTTGGAATACTAAATACAAAAATAAACAAACTAAGGGCGCTCATAAAGAGGTACAAAACTTGGCTACAAAAATACAAACAGGAAAACAAAACAACTGCTCGATGGCATGAAAAACAATGAACTAAACTTAAACTTGCACTGGGGCAGAACTATGAATAACTAACACAAACACACTTACTGTGACCGGTACAAGGGGCGTGGATAGCAAGGTAAACGAGGGTGCGTGAAGGCATGAAGGCATGAGGCATCCATCCATCCGTTTCCTACCGCTTATTCCCTTTCGGGGTCGCGGGGGGCGCTGGCGCCTATCTCAGCTACAATCGGGCGGAAGGCAGGGTACACCCTGGACCAGTCGCTACCTCATCGCAGGGCCAAAACAGATAGACAGACAACATTCACACTCACATTCACACACTAGGGCCAATTTAGTGTTGCCAATCAACCTATCCCCAGGTGCATGTCTTTGGAAGTGGGAGGAAGCCGGAGTACCCGGAGGGAACCCACGCATTCACTGGGAGAACATGCAAACTCCACACAGAAAGATCCCGAGCCTGGATTTGAACCCAGGACTGCAGGAACTTCGTATTGTGAGGCAGACGCACTAACCCCTCTGCCACTGTGAAGCCCCAGAATGCAAAAATCCCAGAACGATAAACAGAAAGCAAGTGACATAAATAGTGGCCATGGTAACTAGAAACAGGTGTGAGAGGCTGATGATCGAGGCGTGACTAGGGGAAACAGGTGGAAACTAATGAGTAGCTATGGTAACAAAAAAAAATCAGGAAGTGAAAAAACGGAACAAGAGTCCAGAAAACAAAACATGATCAAACATAAAACAAGATTTACAGGCGTGACAGCTACGTCGTAGAAATTGGAATTTCACGGAAAAATAAGACTGGTCGCACTAAATCTGTAGCATGGTACTTCAACATGTCGAACAAGTTGTCATGTGTGGGAAATGACAAAGAAATACTGTAACTATACACGTGTGTTATTAGTTAAAACCCATCCATCCATCCATTTCCTACCGCTTATTACTTATGGGGTGGCAGGGGGCGCTGGTGCCTATCTCAGCTACAATCGGTTGGAAGGCGGTGTACACCCTGGACAAGTCTCCACCGCATCGCAGGGCCAACACAGACAGACAGACAACATTCACACTCACATTCACACACTAGGGCCAATTTAGTGTTGCCAATCAACCTATCCCCAGGTGCATGTCTTTGGAAGTGGGAGGAAGCCGGAGTACCCGGAGGGAACCCACGCAGTCACGGGGAGGACATGCAAACTCCACACAGAAAGATCCCGAGCCTGGGTTTGAACCCAGGACTATTCAGGACCTTCGTATTGTGAGGCAGACGCGCTAACAACTCTTCCACCGTGAAGCCCCCTTTTCTGAGACTTGTTTAACTTATTTTTACACTTGCATGATAGTTTAAAATTTACTTAAAAAATGTACTTTGACTTTTAGGAATTACAGTTACAGGGGACTGATGGAGTTTAGACGCTTTACTGTATATTAGTTTGTTGTTAGACTTTGTTAAAACAGCATAGCCAACCAAAACATCTTGTCATATCACAATTATCCATACACCACAATGCATTATAACTATTATCAAATCAGACGAGATCATACAAGAGTTTCTATATCACAAAAATAATGCAATTATGGTAAATAAAATGTGCGTACATTTAAGTAATTTAAAAGAAAAAGGTGGTTAAGAAAAGGAGTTGAGTTTTAAAAACTGACAGTGCTTACTCCCTTTGTAATGCTAAAGGAAACAGAGAAAATTAAGATGTCTAAACAAAGATATAAATGAAATAAAATCTGACAAATGGGGATATTGAATAGTCTTCACGGTGGAAGAGGGGTTTGTGCGTCTGCCTCACAATATGAAGGTCCTGAGTAGTCAGGGTTCAATCCCGGGCTCGGGATCTTTCTGTGTGGAGTTTGCATGTTCTCCCCGTGACTGCTTGGGTTCCCTCCGGGTACTCCGGCTTCCTCCCACTTCCAAAGACATGCACCTGAGGATAGATTGATTGGCAACACTAAATTGGCCCTAGTGTGTGAATGTGAGTGTGAATGTTGTCTGTCTATCTGTGTTGGCCCTGCGATGAGGTGGCGACTTCTCCAGGGTGTACCCCGCCTTCCGCCCGATTGTAGCGGAAATAAGCACCAGCGCCCCCCGAAAACTCCCAAAGGGAATAAGAGGTAGAAGATGGTTGGATGGAAGTGGATATTAAATGGGAATTAATAGAATGAATGATAAATATACAATAAAATAAGTACAATTAATTAAGAATGAAGCACTTTGATAAAATGTGAGAAATACTTCTGAAACCAAGAAATAAATTGTAGCCAAGTTCAAAGGTAGTTTCGGAGTGAATTTTCTCGTCCCTTCTCCTTATGCAATCATCACCATCAAGAGTCTTCAATCAAGGTATTGATTGGTATATTGATGACATCACTCCTTGTACACGTGGCACAGCCATTTCCACAATTGTCACACCTGGTAAGAGCTGTCAGCCTGTCTTAGAGATCATTTTGTGTGATCAGAAAAGCTTCAAATATGTCCAAACTCTCACAGTCTCACTGTATAGTTTTGCGTTGCTTGAGAACAACTGAGGTAGCATTTTAGTTACCTAGTTAGCCTCTGGCTTGCGGCCCCTTCATTTTGGGATTTTATCAGCAAATTGGGTTTTGTTCAGCAGCAAGTCTTTAATTGTGATGGGACTTAAAAAATGTCACAGCGGACCTTTATTACAGCGAAGGAGAAGGCACTACCTTGACACAAGCCGATGAAGGATCGCCTCAAACGTAAAGCCACTGCTTGTTTGTCACTCCAAAACTCCCAGTGTCCAACAATGCCTCAATTATTCCCTGACACAAGGTAAAATTATTTTCCAGTTTTTGTTTTTTGAACGCATCAACATCTGTGTGTGTTGATATTTAAGCTTGGTGTAATGTTGTTTTGTTGTTTGGATAAACATTTTTATTGTTGAGCTATTACCCCCTTGTAACATGTTTACACACATACATATACATATATAATTTAGGGCTGTCAAACGATTAAAATATTTATTCCCAATGAATCACATTGTTTATAGTTAACTCATAATTAATCATGATTAATCGCAGATATGCATAATTTTTCATCATTAATAAGTGTACCCTCGACAGATCTTTTTCAAGTTTTGACACCATGAATAGACAATTCATTTGCTTTAATGAAATGTATTCTAAACTTTATGCCTTTTTAAACAGCTGATCACAAAAAGGACAAACATGATTTAATGACAACAATAATAAATAAAAATGTCTTCTCTGTGTTGGTGTCTTGCCAGATTTTGTATTTTGTATAAATACAGATTTTTTAATACTGCTTTAGAAGCACTTGCATTCAGAGGAGGAGCTACACTTCCATGTTTAAAGAAAAATTTCACGCATGAATAACGCAAAATGTGGATTGTTATCATCATGCTTTGATCATCAAATATGTTTTGGTAATATCCATCCATTTTATGTCTTTAATTTTCTTTAATGACCTTTGTGTTCTTTGATGTATCCCTCTTACACACATGTTTATGTGTGCTATGGCTATGAGTTTTTTCCCCGCCTTGGCCTCAGTCTGGACCCCCTCTCCTTGAACCTGGAAGGGGTTCCAGAAGTTGGCAGACCCGTCAGCAATTCTGTTCAGTCTTCCTGTGATGTTTGTCTGCTCTTGAATGGGATTGTGCTGAAAATCTTAATTTTTCCTCGGGAAAAGAACTAAACTTCATGAATGTTTTTTGTGACCAACAAGTATGTGCTCCAATCCCTCTATCACAAAAAATAAGAGTTGTAGAAATGATTGGAAACTCAAGACAGCCATGACATTATGTTCTTTACAAGTGTATGTAAACTTTGGACCACGACTGTACATATACATATACATATACATGTACTGTACATATACAGACGTATATACATTATAGTGTCTTCAAAGTGTGCAGTTTTTTACTAAAATAGGGACTTTTTTTTTGAGGCAATACTATACTATATACAAGTGGTTCTCAACCTTTTTTCAGTGATGTACCCCCTGTGAACATTTTTTTAATTCAAGAACCCCCTAATCAGAGCAAACCATTTTTGGTTAAAAAAAAGAGATAAAGAAGTAAAATACAGCACTATGTCATCAGTCTCTGATTTATTCAATTGTATAGCAGTGCAAAATATTGCTCATTTGTAGTGGTCTTTCTTGAACTATTTAAAAAAAAAGATATAAAAATAACAAAAAACTTCTCGAAAAATAAAGAAGTGATTCAATTATAAATAAAGATTTCTACACATAGAAGTAATCATCAACTTAAAGTGCCCTCTTTGGGGATTGTAATAGAGATTCATCTGGATTCATGAACTTCATTCTAAACATTTCTTCACAAAAAAAATAAATCTTTAACATCAATATTTATGGAACATGTCTACAAAAAATCTAGCTGTCAACACTGAATATTGCATTGTGGCATTTCTTTTCACAGTTTATGAACTTGCATTCATATTTTGTTGAAGTATTATTCAATAAATATATTTATAAAGGATTTTTGGATTGTTGCTATTTTTAGAATATTTTTTTAAAAATCTCACGTACCCCTTAGCATACCTTCAAGTACCCCGAGGGGTACGCGTACCCCCATTTGAGAACCACTGCTATACACCATACAAACTTTTCGGTTGGTGAACCAGTTAATTTAAATCAACATTCCAATATACTACTGTACTAACATCAAAACAAGGTTTGGACAGCAAATGGCTACTAGTCTGCACTTTGGATACACCTGCTTTCAACTTGACCTTAAATTGAGCTGAGGTCAAAAGAGTGCGTTCAGCGGACGTGCGACGTAAACTGCCAAACCTAGCCTGCGGCAACATACAATACCGAGGTCAAGGGTCAAGGGGCCTCCTCTTGCTTGAGTACAGTGCAGAGAATTTGACTAAAAGCAAACACAACCTCGTTCTTGCTACACAATTCAAGCTAAGCGGCGAAGCCTTCCTGCTCGTTAAGTCTGTCTTGCTAGGCAGATGGAGGCGTCGTACAGTACACTGGCTCGCGAACAGATGCCCTCGCTCTCAGCCCCGCCCACCTGAGCTGCCTGGGCGAGCGTGTCTGTTTGTGGTCGGGGGGGGGGGGGGGGGGTTGCTTGTGTAATATATGGTGTAGTGTAGTGGGGGACTGGTGGTAGGGATGGCCCTATTGAGGAGACCATCACACTGTACACTATGTGTTTGTGGACGTCACGTGTGTGTGTGTGACAACAAGCACAGGTGTGTGTCATTATGGGATGTCCCCTGCAGACCACACATGCAGCAAAAGGAGGTTGTGTCGTGTCTTTGCATGGATCCATCGTGTTTCAAGGCAGCAGTAGCCGTGTGCCCTGGCTGCACCCCCGCAGCCGCCACACGCCTGACCACCTGCTCTGGGATTAGAGAGCATGAGGATTACACGCGTCACAATGGAGATACACAATCACAAATATACATGCCCCTGTAGCCAAGTGCGCACACACACACGCACACACACACACACACACACACACACATACACGCACACACACACACACACACACGCACACACACACACACACACACACACACACACACACACACACACACACACACACACACACACACACACACACACACACACGCGCAAAGTGAACAGGCCCTGTTGCCGTTAAATGCTTCCAGCATTTCTACTTTTTTACCATTTTACTTAGGCAAATAACAATTTTACCTATTATTTTTACTATTACACATTCGTTGTAATTTTCCCACAAGTGATATGCTACATGTTGAACAGAACTTCAACAAACGTTTTGCAATTACAAAGACACTGAGTAAGGCATATAGGATTGATTTAGCTCTGCTTCTTCCTACACCTTTTTGGTAGTGGTGAACGATACTGCAAATCAACTTTTTACTTGGGGTTTTTCAAGATCATTAAATGATTTTGCCAATCAAAAATAAAACAGGGCAAATATTTTATTTTCGACATACATAAAAACATCCAGTGGCCCAGTGGTTAGCATGTACATCAAACTGTCAGGATCGGGGAGATCTGGGTTCACATCTCCATATTTGTACATTTCAGTGTGGAGTTGTCAAGGGTTTTCTGACTTCCTTCCATAATCCCAAAATATGCATGTTAGGTTAGTTAGATACTCCAGTCTGAATTGTCCATAGGTATGACTGTGAGGGTTAATGATGGTTTGTTGTGCGATGTGATTGGCTGGAGACCAGTCTAAGGAATACCCCGCCTCTCACCTGAATGGGATAGGCGTACCCCCGCGACAATAATGAGGATAACCAGTATAGAAAATGGATGTGTGGTTAAGATAAATAAAATATTACATTAAAGGATAAAGGGTTCTTTTATTTCTTTGAACAATTAAAATATTTAGATTTTGTTTGCGATGACTTACAGCTTTTTGACTCGAAGGTCACATTGGGTTAAAATAATTTGGCTGGGGGACAGACTATCTATTTGTGTGTGTGTGTGTATTTGTGTGTGTGTATACATTTGAGCTATATATATATATATATATATACATATATATATATATATATATATATGCATATGTGTGCCTGTGTATGTATATATTTTCATATATGTGTGTGTATATTTTTTCATATATATATATATATATATATATATATACATATAATTTTTTAAATTTGGGACTTCTCGCGTGCCAGATAGTGGACGATAGCGGGCAGCATCCGGCTTTGACTTTGATTGATTGATTGACACTTTTATTAGTAGATTGCACAGTTCTGTACATATTCCGTACAATTGACCTCTAAATGGTAACACCCGAATAGGTTTTTCAACTTGTTTAAGTCGGGGTCCACGTAAATCAATTCATGGACTGTTCTCTTGATTATCGCGGGGGTGTGTTCCAGATGCCCCTGTCGTAGATAAATATCTGAAAAGTAGGGACAATATTTATTTTAAGATTTTCAAGAACATTTTATGTATTTAAAGTCTTTATAGACCCACACACACTCCACCCATCTTTCACACACACACACTTGCACTTCCTGTGCTCTTTAAACACCTCATGCACTCTAAAACCTACACAATTTTAACATGAAAACTTGAATGGGTACTCAGACAATAGTACTAGAAAATCTGCAAAGCACTGAGTCTGTAGTAAGTGAACAGCAATGTGGCGAGGTAACACTGTTTTCTCTTAGTTTGTAAGCAACATACGCTACTAACTAAGCCATATCTTTTAGGAGGGTTAATTAGGTTAACTCGCCTACATGTGCACTGTACTCGCACCGTCCACTCACTGAGACCCTAAGTGCACTCTGCTACGCTTTTTCCCCCACTCTCCGAGCAGACTGCCATGTTATCATTGTGGAAATCGTGAAACATCAACAAACAGATATTTTAAACAAATCGCCACTAAAATGTAAAGGGTTACTTGTCATACACGCCCCAACACTCAACAAAGTACAAAATAATCCAAAATGCAGTTTTTGTAAATTCCTCTCAAAGATAAACACACAGCAAAATTGCACACTCTCTGAATTTACAGTCTCATCTTGATAAGTTGATGACGTAACAGGAATGACTGCATTTTCAACGTCATACTAAAAGCCTAAAACTTGCCTCAATAATGCCAAAAAAGATGGGTAACTGTAGGATCTACCACCAGTACAGTAAATACCCCCCTGAAGCAACCCCCTCCCTGCTCCGGACCCCCCCGGGGTTGCCGGGTTTGTTTTGCTAATGACCCCATCCCGTTATGACCTCATTCAAGTTGCGCTCAGTAATTGGTGGCACACTGACACACTGTGGTGATGGGGCGGGGGGTGGGGCGTATGTGGCCCATGCCTTGGAGGGGGCGGGTACATGCCATTAAAAACACTCCACCCTGACAAATAAGGTATTGTTATTGATGATTAACGGCAATGAACTGGTATGAGGAAGAGGAAAATGAGGATGAAACTAAGGCCGTAAAAAGTAAGTCATGTGATTGACAAAACATTATCGCATGAATCATGTATGTACGCAGATTAATCATGCATTTTATTTGGACTGTACATGCTCCTTTACTTTTCGCGTGGATGATTGCCTGAAAGGGAGCATGTGTTGTTATACAGTCAGTGATCAAGAATAATGCAAAGATAAGTGAGGAGACTTTAACCGGTGTGCTCACTGTCAAATTTCACTTCAAAATACACCCTGATAGTACTGAAGATAAAACTGTTGCTAAGTTTTGAGCACTCAAATGACGTGCATTCGATTACAACCTTTAAAATTTTTTCCTGTATGACATTCTGACTATAAAATTGCATTTGTTTCCAAATACCCCTCTTAAGTTAATTTGAATTATGAAGCAAATAATAACCTGTGATTAATCCAAATTTTAAAATGATTGATCTGATTCGGAAAATGGGCCTTTCGACAGCACTAATTGTAACACATTAACATTGAGAAACGTGGCGATATTCAATCATCCATGAACTATAATAAATGATCAAGCATCTCGGGAGATACCCCGTTATCAATTTGACACTCAATATGTAGTATGTATAAGATCATATCAGTAGTGTGTATGAGAGTGTTTCAGTAGTGCGTGCGAGAGAAAAACATTTCAATTGTTTATGTGAGGGCATTTCAGTATTGTGTATGAGAGTGTTTCAGTAGTGTGTGTGAGGGAAAAACATTTCAGTTGTTTATGTGAGGCCATTTCAGTAGTGTGTATAATAGTGTTTCAGTAGTGTGTGTGAGAGAAAAACATTTCAGTTGTTTATGTGAGAGCATATCAGTAGTGTGTATAAGAGTGTTTTAGTAGTGTGTTTGAGAGAAAAACATTTAAGTTTTTTATGTGAGAGCATTTCAATAGTGTAGGTAATTCTGAATAATGTCCCTAACGGCCTCTCATATGAACGTGTCTCTTTTTGTAAAAAAAAACAACTTTTGTAGAAATACAACCTCTTTTTCACAAATGCGACAAATCATAAAATGATGAGGCACCTGAGATCTGTGCTTGTGGTTGATATGTGCTAAGTGGCTACAAGTCTCTCGTGAGACACCTGAGGTCATTTGTCGCTTTTGCTAATATGTCTGTCGACATGTCATTATTCAAATGAAGCGTGTGCATGTGTGTGATGGAAAAAAGCCTCCTGATAGCTATCAGTGTTCATTTACATGTGTAGTATATGATTACAACCATTTCCCTCTAATTATTCATTGATGCTTTTCTGAATAAATTTGCATAAATCATGTGCTGGTGTTCTTCTCTGTTATATGTCACACGACGTGTGATACGACTGTGCACTTTTATCAGTATAGTGTCAAAGCAGTATTTGTAGATTGTGATACAAAAAAGTAAATGACTAATATGTTCATGCAGTATTAGCATTAACACATGTAACAAAAAGTCACCAAAAGCCACAAACATGGCGAGTGTGGTGAATTGTATTAAAATACGTCGCCATTAAAACACTATATTTTTTGGTCATCATCTATGCTTCGGAGAACATATTGTTGTTTCTATTAGTCTTCTTCTTTTAAGTGTAAGCAAAAATAATGTCAGTTTTACAATTTATTGTCACCGAAAAGAATGCATGAACCCCAAAGGCTGAAAATCAATAACAGTCACTCAAACCAAGAGCTGTATTATTGTTTGTTTACTATAACCTGAATCATTGCGCACCTATCGTTGTAGTATGCATGCTGAAAGAGAGATACATATTATTGACAAATTAACAACTACCAGAAAAAGAACTCAAGAGTAAGAATTGAAACTAAGGATGTTTGAATTTATGACATGTTGAGGAAATGATTTAGGACGTAAGCATATGAAAATTATATTAATGTTCTATTTTATTATCTTACAAGTCCTGTATTGGGGCCCCCTGTTTATAAGCAATTACAGTTCTCTAGAAGTTTCTGTTTTACAAAACACATACAATTGTTAAGTGTATTGACTTTTATAATGTTTTGTAAATAAACAGTATTTACATGAATTGTATATTAGGGGAAGTGGTTAAGTTTAGTGGGCAACACGGTGGAAGAGGGGTTAGAGCATCTGCCTCACAATACAAAGATCCTGAATAGTCCTGGGTTCAATCCCGGGCTCGGGATCTTCCTGTGTGGAGTTTGCATGTTCTACCCGTGACTGCGTGGGTTCCCTCCGGGTACTCCGGATTCCTCCCACTTCCACAGACATGCACCTGGGGATAAGTTGATTGGCAACACCAAATTGGCCCTAGTGTGTTGATGTGAAAGTTGTCTGTCTATCTGTGTTGGCCCTGCGATGACTTGTCCGGGGTGTACCTTGCCTTCCGCCCGATTGTAGCAGAGATAGGAACCAGCGGCCCCCGCCACCCCAAAGGGAATAAGCAATAGAAAATGGATGGATGGACATCATATACATGCTACCCATTAGCCTTAGCGATTGAACATGGCGTTTACAAAACCTCCAAATTTGATGATGAAAACTACAACTAAGATGCACAATACAATCAAACAGCTGGTGTGTAATGCGTACAATAATTACAGTATAAACACTTTTGAGAGCTCAACAAAAGAAAAGACTGGAACATTCAATTTAATGGAAAATATACTACCTTTCGACTTTGAATAAAAAAATAATTGAAAGTTGAAAACTAACTGAACAGCAAAGCTCACTGTTAAATTATTTTCTTTTAATAATATATATTTTTTTACATTTATAGCCACATGAATACACATAAAAGTACAGAAAATTGGTACTGTTGAGTACATCAGGTACCTAGATTTGATACAGTATCGGTTCCAATATCCAAGGTACCCATCCATGTTGGTACCCACTTTGTATTTAAAGGGGAACTGCATTTTTTTTTTACATTTTGCCCATCGTTCACAATCATTATAAAAGACACGACAAATTGACTTTTTTATTTTTTTTACTAAATATTTAATGAATGCGTTTAAAAGTTCGCTCACAATGGAGCCGAATGGGAGCCGTTCAATTCTGCCTAGAAAGCCCCTAAAAAAACATCCAAACACATCCGTTGAGGTTTTATATACATGATGTAAATATATATGTGATGTAGTAACAGGCACATTCATAATAACATTTATTATTTATGTATTTTGATCATTTTAAGCGTATGCGGCGCATTTATTTAAAAAACGCATCACGTTTACTTTTTTTCCCCCTTCATCACTTTTTTCTGTTCGTTGCAGACTTCATGAGAGCCAACAAACATAATAAAACATCACTTACTGTACAATGTCTGCTGTCATTAAGAGGCAGACTAATAGGATGTTAATATATTCCCATTTAGATGAATAATGACACATAATCCTCGCGAAGAAATGGGGCGGGTGAAAAACAAGCTCTTTTCGTGTCATTCTCGCCAGTTGCAGGTCCTTAATGGCTGTCAAAGTGTCCTGACTTGTCGGATTATATCACCAGCCACCTTCTGTGCAGGTGAGAGGCATGATTTATGATCTAGAATGAATTTATAGGCAGCAGGGAAGCAAAGAAGCAGCAGACCACTTGATGATGTAAACATAGACAAGAAGGAAGTGATAACGTTGCCGCTATAATTAATTTGACTGTGTGAGCGCTTTTTATTAATAATATCACTTATATTTGGTTAATATTGAAGTCCCAAAATGTAAATTGAGTATTGTGGGCGCTTTTTAAATGGTTATTAATCTGATTTTATGGGTGGAATAGTAGTGCTCCCATTGGCTCCGCTGTAAGCGGACTTTTATTTACGTCTATTAAATATTTAAAAAGCGTTTTAAAAAATCCATCCGTCGTCATGCCTTTTATAATAATTGTGGACGATAGGCAAAAAAAATTGAAAAAAAAGTGCAGTTCCTTATTAACAATATTGCCATCTACAGGACTGGAGTGGCAGTGTATCAACCGGCTTATTACAATATTTAATGAACTTGTTTATTGCTGATAATTCCAGCCTTGGCGGAGGTCTGAGACAGTAAATGCTCAGAACTACGACCTAAAATTTTCTAAAGGCGCACACAATTTCAAAATTCAAATAAAAGTAGATTCGGTCAATTTGGTATGTCTTTTTCTTATTAGAGTGTTTTTAAAAAATGTTCTGTGAAAAATTTTTTTTTTACCTACAACAAGAGGATAGGAAATAGGAAGTTATTAGGGGAGTGGGTAGTCATCAATTGTTTACTATGAACAATAATTATTAGTATTATGTTCACAATAACATGACATTTAATGAACTGTAGCCAAATGTTGTATCAAAAAGAACCATTTAAAAAAAAGTTACCTTGTGCTAATGATTGGAATAAAAACAGTTTAATTGTACTTCCACTACTTTTCAAATTCATTAGAATTTAAAACAAATCCAACTTGTCCTGTTTTTACACAATCCTACTAAGTTATTGCGACAGGCTCCTTCTGTAAAAGAGTCCACCGTTTCTTTTTTCCAGTGGGTGACAGTGAAAAAGTCCCCCGCCTACCCCTACTCCTCATCCCACTATCACGGTGGACAGGGTTTACTTTCCAGCGAGCGGGGAACGTGGCGAGCGAGGGTATTATGGCGGCGAGGAGGGACGGCAGAAAAGAGAGGCAGACGGGGTATTATGAGCGAGCAGGATGAGAGCAGTGAAGGCATTTGGAGTCTTTATTCGCCTTCCTAAGCCACGGGCCCCGCTCCCAATCCGATTGGTCGATAGGGCCAGCCATGTAAATGAAATGCAAAGCAGAGAGAGACCCTGACTTTTCTTTGCCAATTTGTAGAGGCCTTTTCTTTCTGCTTCATTCTTTTTATCAGCCTGTCTTTCTTCCTCAGTATCACACAGTCTGCAGCCTCCGATTCTTGCTCTCGCTCTCTGGAAGATAACGTTTGCATTTCCCCCCCTCTTAGAGCTGAACTGTGCACTTCTCTTCTAATATTCATCTCCAAGGATTTAATCCATTCAAGCTTTTTATTTTATTATTTTAATTTCCAGGAAAACTCCAAGGGTGATTAAGCATATGCTCTTCGTCTGTTTGCACTGGGGTTGTATGGTATAATGGTATTAGTATAGTACTGCGAAACTAGTGAATCATTTTCGGTACTAAATCGCCTCTGAAAAGTACCGGTCTCGCACCCTCCAGCGCCCGCGTCGTCGTCACTTCGTGACGTTGCTGGTTTTACGAGCAGACGAGCATGTTCGGCAGCACACAATCACAGAGTACTTACAAGCAGACAGTGTGTAGACAGAAAAGGTGTCTTGTGCCGTGGTGCGTATCATGTTTTTGTGTTTTCTGTTAGTTTTGGACTCCTTTTGTTCTTGTTTTTGCACCTGTGAGTTTGTTTAGTCACCATGATAACTTATGATTTTCACCTGCCTTTGACGCTCACCTGTTGCTCATCAGAGACTCTATTTAAAGGGGAACATTATCACCAGACCTATGTAAGCGTCAATATATACCTTGATGTTGCAGAAAAAAAGACCATATATTTTTTTAACCGATTTCCGAACTCTAAATGGGGGAATTTTGGCGAATTAAACGCCTTTCTATTTATCGCTCTTGGAGCGATGACGTCAGAATGTGACGTCACCTAGGTAGACAACGCCATTTTCTCCACCACATTACACGCAGCAAGTCAAATCAGCTCTGTTATTTTCCGTTTTTTCGACTGTTTTCCGGTACCTTGGAGACATTATGCCTCGTCGGTGTGTTGTCGGAGGGTGTAACAACACGATCAGGGACGGATTCAAGTTGATTTACGTAAAATGTGCATCAATTAGCACGGCATGCTAATCGATGCTAACATGCTATTTAGGCTAGCTGTATGTACATATTGCATCATTATGTCTCAATTGCCTTTAAATAGACTCCCTTTTTAGAAGAGTTGATCTGCCGTTTCTTTTCTTTTTCTCTTAGGTCCCACCACTCTCCCTTGTGGACGGGGCCCGGTCCGATCCGGTGGCCATGGATGACATACTGGCTGTCCAGACCCAGGATGAACCGCTCATCCAGAGTCGGGACCCAGGATGGACCGCTCACCTGTGTGTCGGCTTGGGACATCCCTGCGCTGCTGATCCGCCTCCGCTTGGGATGTTTTCCTGCTGGCTCCGCTGTGAACGGGACTCTCGCTGCTGTGTTGGATCCGCTTTGGACTGAATTCTCGTGGCTGTGTTGGATCCATTATGGATTGAACTTTCACAGTATCATGTTAGACCCGCTCGACATCCATTGCTTTCGTCCTCTCCAAGGTTCTCATAGTCGTCATTGTCACCAACGTCCCACTGGGTGTGAGTTTTCTTTGCCCTTATGTGGGCCTACCGAGGATGTCATAGTGGTTTGTGTTGTGGTTTGTGCAGCCCTTTGAGAGACTAGTGATTTAGGGCTATATAAGTAAACATTGATTGATTGATTTGTAGCTATATTTGCATCCAGCCTTTCCCGCCATCCACATTTAATGCCAAACAAACATTTACCAATCGACGGATTTAAGTTGCTCCAGTGTCAAGAGATGCGAAAGTCCCTCTTTTGGTCTGCACATTTTACCGGCGTTGCTACGACAGACATGGCACACAGATGAATGGATACCTTGCAACACTCAAAGCAGATGCATTTCCAACGATAAAGTCAAAGAAATCACAAAGGTGAGTTTTGTTGATATTATTGACTTATGTGCTAATCAGACATATTTGGTCGCGGCATGACTGCCAGCTAATCGATGCTAACATGCTATTTAGGCTATCTGTATGTACATTTGTAGTTGTATTTGCATCCAGCGTTTCCTTCCACACACATTTAATGCCAAACAAACACTTACCTATCTATGGATTTAAGTTGATCCAGTGTCACGAGATGCGAAACTTCCGATCGTTTGGCCCGCACATTTTACCGGCGATGCTAAGGCAGACATAGCCGAATAGCGTCCATAGCTATTCGCTCAATAGCTTCAGTTTCTTCCTTAACTTCGTTTTCGCTATCTGCCTCCATACTCCAACCATCCGTTTCAATACATGCGTAATCTGTTAAATCGCTTAAGCCGCTGAAATCCGAGTCTGAATCCGAGCTAATGTCGCTATATCTTGCTGTGGTATCCGCCATGTTGGCATCACTGGATGATCTCACAGGAAAATGGACAGTGGCTTCGCAGATAGCGAAAATCAGGCACTTTAAAGCCTTTTTTCGGGATTTCCGGGACGGGTAAAATTTTGAAAACAACTTTGAAAAATAAAATAAGCCACTGGGTATTGATATTTATTGGTTTTAACCCTTCTGAAATTGTGATAATGTTCCCCTTTAAGCCTGCCTTTTCCGGTCACTCGTCGTGGCTTCGTTATTTGCTAAAGGCAGTTGTTACGTTCCGATGTTCCTGTGTCCTGCTCCTGTGTTTCCTGTGGTAAGTTGTTGCCCTAGCTTCCCGTGCGATCGGTACATTTTTCTTTTGTTTGTTTCCGTGTCTTTGGTATTTGTTTCATTAAATAATCATCTCCTAACTCACACTGTCGTCCGGAGTGTCCGTGTTGAATCTGGTGGAACGATCCCGCAGCAAGCTGCAACCCCAACCGTGACAAAAGGGAAAACGGACACATTTTGGCTTAAAAATTAAAGCTAAAGGTGAAGTTATAACACTGAAATGCCCTCAGGAAGAGGTGCTTTAAGACATGGCTTGGTAGCTAGCGGCTAACGTGCATCCACCGTCGGCAGTGTTTTAACTACTTCTAAATCACTAATCCTGGTCTCCATGGCGACAAATAAAGTACGTTTCTTACATGTATAATCCCTGCAGAACGAGGAATAGCTCAACATGCTTCACTACACACCGTAGCTCACCGGCATCAAAATGTAAACAAACACCATTGGTCGATCTACACCAAACATCCACTGTAATGATACCAACCACAGTAGCGTATCTAGTCGATACTACTACGATTACGTCGATATATTTTGGCATCACAACATCTTCTTTCTTTTTTTCCTAATGTATATTATGTTTATAAACTCAGGAAATATGTCCCTGGACACATGAAGACTTTGAATATGACCAATGTATGACCCTGTAACTACTTGGTATCAGATTGATACCAACATTTGTGGTATCAGCCAAAACTGATGTAAAGTATCAAACAACAGAAGAATAAGTGGTTATTACATTTTAACAGAAGGGGTAATGATGCTGTAAAGATTAAAGTTAAAAAGTTAAATTACTACTAATTGTCAAACAGACACTAGGTGTGGCGAAATTATTCTCTGCATTTGACCCATCCCCTTGTTCACCCCCTGGGAGGTGAGGGGAGCAGTGAGCAGCAGCGGCGGCCGTGCCCTGGAATAATTTTTGGTGATTTAACCCCCAATTCCAATCCTTAATGCTGAGTGCCAAGCAGGGAGGTAATGGGTCCCATTGTTATAGTATTTGGTATGATGACATTAGAATGTAAGAATCGTACGTTAACGCTGCTGCAGCCAAATCACCACAAGGCTGCTTCAGATTACTGTACATTGATTTAATGAAAATGTTTCCTGTTAACTACGGTTGTACGGTATACCGGTATTAGTATAGTTCCGCGATACTAATGAATCATATTCGGGACTCTACCGCCTCTAAAAAGTACCGGAGGACTTTTTATATGACAAGTGTATGATCCTGTAACTACTTGGTATCGGATTGATAGCTAAATTTGTGGTATCATCCAAAACTAATGTAAAGCATCCTACCAAGAGAAGAATTAGTAATTATTACATTTTAACAGAAGTGTAGATATAACATGGTAAAAGAGTAAGTAAGCAGATATTAACAGTAAATGAACAAGTAGATTAATAATCCATTTTCTAATACTTGTCCTTGATAATTTTGACAAAATAATAGAAGGGAAAATGACACAATATGTTGCTATACCACACGTCAGCAGCTAAAACATATGTTTAATGTACCGTGAGATTTTTTTTTCAATTAAAATAAAGCGGAACTTTTAGTGTAATGACGATTGGTTCCTCCAGGGACTCCTGCAGAGGCTGCGCTGCCATAATCGCTCCTCCTCTCTGCCTCACGTTCCATGAGGCGTTGGTCGAAAAGGAGGGCTAACTCGATGAGGTCTTGACAGTTGGAGGGTCTGTCCCGCAACAGACCATCCTTAATAGAATCATTAAGGCCTCTACGATAAGCGCTTTGAACTGCCTTGTCATCCCATCCCCTCTCTGCCACCAGGGTTCTGAACTCCAAGGTATAAGTAGCTACAGACCGGGAGCCCTGCCGCATGGAATGGAGTCGGGAAGCAGCGTCCCCGCCCTCAGCAGGATGATCGAATACTGCCAAAAATGATTTTCGGAAAGAAGCATAATTCATGTTAAACCCAGAATCCTTACTAAGAGCCGACGTGGCCCATTTCAAAGCAGGTCCAGAAAATAAGGAGAATATAAATGCTATTTTAGCACCGCCATTAGCATATCGGGAAGGCTGGTGTAGAAAAATAAACTCACATTGAACCAAGAAGCCGCGACACTGTTCGAAACATCCTTCAAAGTTCGTAGGAATAGCTATCTTTGGTTCACGGAAAGGAGTTGCTCCTCCAGTGGTGAGTGTACTTGGTGTGCTAATGGCGGTTGGGGGAGGGGGGGGGTGTCACCTGACCAGTGCTGAGGTTGTCGAGTCTAGACAAACAGGCTGGCGAATGCGACGTCCAATTTGTCCTCCAGGGTGGAAAAATGAACCTGGTGTTGTTGAAGGACGGTTTGGTTTGTGGACAAGTCCGTACTGGGTGAAGTCCGAGTCCGAGGTCCGAATGAAGACTTAGGAGTGCCGTCTGGTTCCATTTTGGTCGGAACGTACTGTTATGGTTTTCTACTGGGGAAGGAGACGGCACAGCAGTGGGATGTCAAGTTCAATTGGTTTATTGAGAACTTGATGATAACGTGGAGTGTGTCTGCTACTATGTGTCTGCATGAATGGCTACAGTGTATGTGTTGAATCATCATATGTAAAGACCGTGAGGGTTGTTGAGGTGCGTGTTGGATGAAATGGCGTCCAAATCTGAAAGGGAGCAAGCCAGAGGAAGTCCAAAGTCCAAAAACGAGGTCGGGGATCCAGGAAGGCAAAATGGGAACCAGGAGGGAAGCAGCGGTGGTGACACGACACTGTGGGAAGAGCAGGAGAAACATGGATCAGGGAAAACACAAGGGCACAAGGAAATAGGCAACGTGCCAGATCAGGAGGAAGTCAGAGGCACGCAGCTTACGAGGTGTAGTTTACGTTCCGACATCGAGGAGTCAGCGTCGACCATCTTTATACTGCCCTCCTTCATCAACGTCAGGTGTGTCAGGCGTGGACTGTCGCCGGCTGCAGCGGAGAGTGGGCGTGGTCCACTTGATGAGTGCGGGGGCGTGTCTGGAGTTTGCAGCGGGGCCTCTGCGTGCTCTTGCAGCAGCGGGAAGCACAGAGTGTGTGTGTGACACAACAGTATTACTGGAAATTGAAAAACGCTCCTTCGTTTATGTTTTGTGTAAAATTCCGAGCTGCTGCAGTAAGTGTGTTGTGTATCTTGATTACACACTTTTTAAGTCAGTAGACAGCAACTGTGCCAGAACTTTACACTGAAATCCACTGATTCTTTTTTACAATGCAGCAAAGACATACAACAGAATTGCTGCAGCAGCTCTGTTAGATAAGTGGATAAAATATTCTATCATCGACATACACAAATCTGCCTTATACTGGGGTCTACAAAACAGCACTGTATACATTACAGTAAGATGCACTCCACGCAGCTCGGCAACTCTTCTTTTCTTACTCTAACGTCATAACAGCAATTATCTTCTTTTTTACATTTGTGTCATGACAAAATGCAATGCCAATGTCATGCTTCAAAGGAAGAGTAGTTTTACGCATCTTTATTATATATTTCTACATTTGTATGCTAGTTAATACATCTAATGAAGGTTTTGTGACGGGGGATGGTTTGACTCTGGAACAGATTATTACTGTTTCTATTAAAAATATGTGGACAAGCATTCCGGAACAGATTATTTTGGACTTCTTAAGCTTCCACCATACATAAAACTTGAATTCCTGATTACACTCCCTCATTTAAAGGGAAACCCTCCTCCACTGGAGCATGTAAGGAGGTTCTGCTGACATTAAACTCTTCCTGGGGGGTCGTGTAGCAGTAATGGTGGGTGGAGTAGGTTCTAGCTGCGTAAAGCCCTGCTTGTTGGGAGATTTAGGTTGCAGTTTATTTATTTTATTTAGGAGTCTAATCAGCTGCTTTCTGAGTGACAGGGTAGAAGTAGGGAGTGGTGATAATTTTTAAGTGCAGACAAATGCAACAATCTGTCCCAGATTAAAAAAGGCCCGGCCCCAATTGCTGTAATCCCTGTAGCGCCGCCAAATTGGTATTTTCCACCACTTCCTCAACTGAGCTGGCTTTAATGTGCACGGATTGGACCAGAGTGCTTTAATGTGTACTGACCAGACTGAACTTTCTGGCCCAGGGTTACACGTCATCCTTTAACTTGTGCTACGCTAAATAAAAATGAGTGCATTTAAGTGTAATGCTGAAATGGGTAGAAACGATTAAAAACGCTACGTAAAATTTAGCAAAAAACGGATATGGACATATGGATTCTGTATTTATTACTATCCTCTTACTGTTAATATTTCATTAATTACAAATGGTGCTGAGTCTCGGTTGTTTAGGTGGTGGTGTGTTTGTGCAGGTTTGGACTGGGTAGTGGAGTCTTTTAGTGGGGGGTGGTGTTGATGTCTCTTGTTTACGTGTGGGCTGACTGGCGAGCTGGTCTCCATGGTCCTGTTGGCGTGTGGTTATCGGTCGCAGTTTTTCGGTCACTTTCATTTGATCGAGTGATGAAGGTTGTCTGGGGTATTGCAGCCTTCGTTTCTGCTGCCATTTGTTTGTGGTGTGGGCGCCTGTGGCTGCTGAGTCCGGTGCGGTGGGTGGCTTTTGTTCTCATTTGTTGTCATGTTGGTTGGCTTGTCGGGTGTCGGCCTTCTCTTGTGCTCTGCCGCGCCGTCCTTCACGTCCAGTGTCGAGCCGTCCTCTAGGTGCGGGCTTGTCGGGGGTTGTCCCTGGGGAAGAGGGTGAAGTGATAGGCTGGTTCTCGGTGGACAGTGGGTTTCGGGGCTGAATCACTGATCCCGCTGGCCTGGGGGTTGCACACATATGCGGTCCTCTCCAAGGTTTCTCATAGTCATCATTGTCACTGTCACCTACGTCCCACTGGGGTGAATTTTTCCTTGCCCTTGTGTGGGCTCTGTACCGAGGATGTCGTTGTGGTTTGTGCAGCCCTTTGAGACACTTGTGATTTAGGGCAATATAAATAAACATTGGGGCTCCAGCCATCCACCCCTTCCGGATGCCCATCCTGGCTGGGGCCTGCTGGATCTAGTCCCTGCGTCTATTGTGGCAGTTCAGTGCGCTGCAGGATATTCTGTTCTGCTGCAAGAAAGCCAGCTGCAGGGGTAGTGACCTTGTGTGTCAGCGTGTTTGTGATCTCTTCGATTTTTTTATTTTTTATGTTTATCTTACCTTGGGGAGGATCCACCAGGGCAGTTGCTAAATGTTCCATCTCCATCGTTGGGGTCCCTGCAGGTGAGGTGGGTGGTTCCCGTGCTGGGCAGTCCTGCGGTGGACCGACTTGGTTGGGGTGGATTCCAGCTTGACTAACTAGACTAGAGCCAGCTCCGACACAAGCAATTACAGTGTCTGCTAATCCGGGTGAGGAGTCAGTTAAAATAGAACTAAACAGCGCGAGGCTGGAAAATTCCTGTACACAGCATTTCTCATAGAATAATACACAACTCACATAATGTTTTTTCTGTAGTGACTGTGCCAGAGGTGAACATGCATTCTACTTAGGTGGCACATTCAATCTATCGCAGCGCCAAGCAAATAATCTCAAGAACCCCATCATATAAATTCCTCGATGTAATCAAATTTGTTTAAGGCGCACTACACACAATAAACAAAACGTTATTAATATCAGTACTACGGATACCATTAACAAATATTGCTCAAAACAGCCAACTACCTATAATATGGGCTTTTTAGACATCAGATCATTGTCTACCAAAACATTATTAGTTAATGAGGTCATTAGAGACAACAATCTAAACGACATTGATCTCAGCGAAACTTGACAAAAACCAGATGCATTTTTCCCGCTTAACGAGGCATCTCCTCCTAACTATACGAATGCACACGTTGCCCGTCACCTTAAAAGGGGTGGAAGGGTCGTACTAATATCCAATGACAACCTTAACCTTACCCCTAACCTAAGTAATAAATATAAATAATTTGAGGTGCTTACTATGATGTCTGTCACACCGCTGCCTCTCTATCTGGCTGTTATCTATCGCCCCCCGGGCCCTATTCGGACTTTATCAGTTAATTTTCAGAGTTTTTCGCTGATCTCGTGATGCACGCAGATAATGTTTGATCAGAAATGTTTCTTTTTTTTATCTGTCCATAGCTTACAACTCTAAAAACAATACAATTGCTTGGCTGAAAGAGATGACACAGGGGGTGTGAGGCGTACATTTCGATTGACAAAACAGTAGTATATATATTTTTTTATATTACAAGAACACCAAAATCTCCCCCAAAAAGTTTTACATTAACATAAACTAACTAACTAAATAAAAAATAAATAAATAAATAGCCATTATTTATCGATTTTTTTTTGTTCAATACTTTACCTAAGTTTTGGGTGATACTAAAAATGTTGGTATTGACCCAATACCATGTATCTACAGGGTCATACATTGGTCATACTTAAAGTTCCCCTGTGTCCAGGGATGTATTTCATGGGTTTATAAACAATAAAAAAGACAAAAGATTTTGTGATAATAAAAGTTTTAACGTAATCATTGTAGTATCGACTATGTACAGCTCTTGTACTTGGTATCATTACAGTCGATGTCTGTTTATGTACACCCACCCATGGCATTTGTTTACATTCAGGAGCACCAGCTTACTGTTAGAGGTTAGCTATTGTATTCTCCTACATTGTGTAGTGAAGCATGTTTAGCTATTCCTTGTCCTGCAGGGATGATATTTGTAAGAATGATAGTTTGTCGCCAAGGAGGCGAGGATTAGTAATGTAAATGTAGTCAAAAGACTAGCGATTGCGGGTGGACGTTTGTCGCTAGCTAGCTAACTGCTAAAAAGCGCAAGAGCTAAGCATCTCTTGCAGAGCAGTGTTTGTAGCTTAAACTTTAGACTGACCATACATCCTCTTTTCCCCGTACATGTCCTCTTTTGCGGGGCTGTCCGGGCGGGGTTTCTTAAATGCCTCAGATGTCCGGCAGGGTTGTTAGGGTTGCGTGTATTTTCAATGCACGTCCAGGGTTAAGAAGGGGTTGAAAACAAAACAAATTGTGAAGGGGCAGAGACGATTTTGCATATTTTGTGTGTTTGCCATAAAAAAAAACATAGTTTTGTTTGATTAAAAAGGGCAGAAAACAAACAAAAAAACAACATAAAAAAAAACTAAAACATTTTGCAATAAGGAATAGATCTGAAGTTGATGTACACTCCAGAGATTTAAGCGTTGAATATAAAATGTATGTATGCCCTGGCACACCATTATCATCATTCCATGACTGAAGCAAAACACTTTTTACACTTTTATACTGAAATAAATACACCTACAACTTATTAAATAAAAACATAGAAAAATAACCTACCAGCAGCGGTAAAGTTTAGATCTATGAAGGAAAGAAGAAAGTGAATGAATGTTTATAACTGAATACTTTTACATATGCATACAAATTTCTGTTCTTATTTTATTTTTTCTTTTAATGAATTAAGTAACGTTTATGACAACCTTTTTCCAAAACACAATATAGAATTTAAGATATAACAGGACAATGCATTTGTTTATCATTTGTTTTCAAAACGCTTACAAAAAAGTGGGACCCCATTTTTATGACTTGATGGGGTCCATGGGACCCCATTTAGAAAAATCCTAGCGCCAACACTGCTGTCAATTGAGGAGAATAAATGCTTTATGTAAATAAATATATTATTTGTAAAGCAAGTTCAAGTATCATTGGCAAATGTTCACCTCGTCCCGGTCTTGGCGTGCTGCCCGCCTTGGCACGCATATATGTGTCCTCTTTTTCAGAATATGGTCAGCCTTTTCAACTTTATTGTAGTTTTTAAGCCAAAATGTGTGCATTCTTCCATTGCTATATATATATATATATACATATATATATATATATATATATATATATATATATATATCGCTAACTAAAAAAAACTAAATTATTTAGTATTTTGGGTAAATAAAAAAATGAATTAAGTTCTAAAAATATCAATAAATATACATATTTACAATATAAATAAAAATTCAATAGAGTTATTTCACTGAACTAGAGTTGTGTGAGTGTGTGTGTTCATTGTCTCAATTTCCTGCAATTCACTGACATTATTTACTGTTTTTCTTTATACAGGCTACAAAAAAAAAAAAAAAAATCCCTAATGGACAGTCCACGGCCTTGTCTTTAAAAATCATCTTACTGTTCCGGTGTTAAAATATTTTGAAAAATCAGATTTTGGTCAATTTTTTCATTTCTGCTGACTGGTGATTTTCACTTTTGTTGTTTTAAATCTAAAATGCAAATTACACCGTTTTTTAAAAATTTAGTTAATAAGAACACCACTTTCTTTTTTAATTTAATTTTTTGTATTGCAAAATGAAATCCAAACAAACCGGCCTTTCATTGTGTTTCAAGTACCAATCCATGAAAGAAAAATTAAATGACCAAAAGATACACTGCTCATTATGAAAAGGACAACAATGAGGATAAATACCAAGAGAAGTGCTCAGGTGCTCAGTGGCTTTACCCAACAAACACTGCCCCCTGCTGTTTGTAAGCAGCTTCATTCAAACAACAAGCACTGAAAAGTGAGAATCACATATTTCTTCTGCCGTTCATTTACACACAAATAATACAAAGAGTTGCTTTTAAACTTGCCCTGAACACTTCATTAGCTACAACAACACAATTTCATCTCAATGAGATACAATACAAGAGCTGTATCAAGAAAGGAACTTGGAAAACATGTCTATAAACAACTACAATGTATCACACTGGGCATCCTACAATTGTTGACATTGTACGGGAATACAAAAGGGGGAACATTTTGTCAAAACATGCACCCTACTGTGCTATTTTTTTTCTGAGAAATACCGCCACTGGTGGCACTATTGAACCAAATAATCAGAGTGACATAACATTTCTCACATAGCCCAACACACTATACTAAACACTCACTGTAGCTTTAGGGCACAGGTGTCAAACTCAAAGCCCAGGGGCCAAATCTGGCTGGCCACATTATTTTATGTGACCCGCGAAAGCCTCGAAATAATATGCGTTAATAGAATGCTTAATCTTTTCTTACTAAATATATATGTTTTTTCCCTTTTGACATTAAAAATCATATACTGCAGGCAATTGAATATATTTTAAAATTCAATATTATCAAAATCTAAATATTATATTATCATGTATTCCAAAAATATTTTTGGTAAAATAAAGATAAATACTCTACTTAAATATCTGCTTAACTTATGATTTCAAAACAAACTATGAATGAAATTGTAGACTATAAAATTGAAAATAGATTTTTACGGTTACATTTCACCGATGAGTTTTTTACTGCAAACTATGTGGGGGTTTTTTCATCACTGAAACATTAAAAAAAAAAAAACTAACAGAAAAAAACAATTTAAATTAAAGCTGCAAGCAGCGTTGGTCGGGTCCGCCGTTGGCCGCCGCCGCCGTGTCCCGAGTCCCGATCTTAGTCAGACCAACATAGAGGTATTTGTTTCATGTCTCTACGACATTCCTAACAGAAGTTACAAGCAGTTCTGTCTGGAAAAAGGTGACGGCTTTTTACAAAACTTTTATTTTGAGGGGGTAATTGCCAACTTCCTGTTGATTTTAACTGAAAGATGCCACCTATCAAAATGTAGGTCTAAGTGAGACCTACATAGAGGTTTTTGTTTCATGTCTGTCCGACATTCCTACCAGAAGTTACAAGCAGTTTTATCCGTTTCCTCTTCCTAGGAGCAGTTTTTTCTGTGTTTTTTTCAAAAATTGCAATAGAGCGCAATTTTGAGTTTTAAGATTTGTTTTTTTCACTAGATCGCAATTTCTGCCAGTCCTGATGTGTGTGCCAAGTTTGGTGAGTTTTGAAGCATTTTAAGGGGGTCAAATTACAGCTCAAAGAGGCAAAAATAGCATTTTTTGCGTAAATGTTGCTTTGAATGAGTTTTTGCAAAATTTCTGTTGATTTTGGGTATAGACGTTTTTTATTGGAAATGTAGGTCTAAGTCAGACCTACACAGAAGTTTTTGTTTCATGTCTCTACGACATTCCTAACGGAAGTTACAAGCAGTCTGTGTTTTGTCTCTTACTAGGGGGCGCTAGCGCGCAATTTTCATTTTTGGGGTTTGGTTGCTTAATAAGTTGGTCTGCCGCTCCATACCGATGTGAGTGTCAAATTTGGTGAGTTTTGAAGCATGTTAAGGGGGTCAAATTAGGGTGCGAAGGTGCGAGCGCGCCTTGGGTTGCTGCCCCCGAGCCCCAGGGCTTAAGACGCCTTCGTCCCACTATTTAATGCATTGTGAAAGTAATGCAGTTGTTGTATTGAAGTGAAAATATCTAGCTTCCTGTTGATTTTTGCCAAAGTATGTTAATTATTCAAATGTAGGTCTAAGTCAGACCTACATAGTGGTTTTTGTTTCATGTCTCTCTGACATTCCTACCGGGAGTTACAAGCAGTTTGTCTTTGTTTTCTTCCTAGGAGCAGTTTGTCTGCGTTGTATTCCTAGGGAGCGCTAGAGCACAATTTTGAGTTTTGGAGTTTGGTTTTTTCATCAGCTCGCAATTGTTGCCAGTCCTGATGTGTGTGCCAAGTTTGGTGAGTTTTGAAGCATTTTAAGGGGGTCAAATTACAGCTCAAAGAGGCAAAAATGACATTTTTTAGGAAAATTTGCGCAGGGGTTCTTTGAACGCGCGTAAAATCAAAACCGGAGAACTTATCACAATTTTGTCCAACCACTTTTTTTAAAAGGGTTTAATCTCTCTCCTGTACGAGTTTGAAGCCGAAACGACAAACGCACTGGGAGGAGTTTCGATTTGAAAAAGGTGACGGGTTTTCACGAAAACTTTTATTTTGAAGGGGTAATTGCCAACTTCCTGTTGATTATTTCTGCTAGCTGTCAATTACTAAAATGTAGGTCTAAGTAAGACCTACATAGAAGTTTTTGTTTCATGTCTTTCCGACATTCCTACCGGAAGTTACAAGCAGTTTTGTCTGTGTTTTCTTCCTAGAAGCAGTTTTTTCTGTGTTTTACTCAAAAATTGCGCTAGAGCGCAATTTTGAGTTTTTAAAAAAAAATTTTTCATTAGATCCCAATTTCTGCCATTCCTGATGTGTGTGCCAAGTTTGGTGAGTTTTGAAGCATTTTAAGGGGCTCAAATTACAGCTCAAAGAGGCAAAAATTGCATTTTTTGTGAAAATTTTGCTTTGAATGGGTTTTTGCCAAATGTCCGTAAATTTTTGCCCCAGAAGATACAATTATGAAATTTAGGTCGAAGTCAGACCTACATAGAGGTTTTTGTTTCATGTCTCTACGACATTCCTAACGGAAGTTACAAGCAGTCTCTTTTTTTTTCTTTCCTAGGGGGCGCTATTGCGTAATTTTGATTTTTATGATTTGGCTGCCTAATATGTTGGGAAGGCATGAAAGACCGACGTGTGTGTCAAATTTGGTGAGTTTTGAAATATGTTAAGAGGGTGAAATTGGGGCGCGACGGTGCGGAAGAAAGAAAGAAAGAAAGAATAAAACGCAGCAGGAACAATAGGGTCCTTGCCTATGGCAAAGGACTCCTGTGGAGTCCTTTGCCATAGGCAGGGCGGACCCTAAAAACAAGATTTTACGGTAAAAAACAAACAAACTGACAGCTCTGTTACATGAATTTTACGACTAAAAACAGTGTTATGGTTTTTCCATTCCATTCCATTTATCAAATTGTTTTATATGCAGTAAAAAACCCACTGCTTTTATTGTAAAATTCTGGTGACTGACCGGCCAGTTTTTTTCAAAGTAAAATTAAAATGCAGCTTATGTAAAAAAATATATTGTTAATGTTTTATATTTATACATTATATATATGCGATGAGTGGGCGACTTGTCCAGGGTGTACCCCGCCTTCCGCCCGATTGTAGCTGAGATAGGGGCCAGCGCCCCCCGTGACCCCAAAAGGGAATAAGCGGTAGAAAATGGATGGATATATATATATATATATATATATATATATATATATATATATACACACACACACACACACACACACACACACACACACATGTATATTCATATATTACTCATTGTTAAAAGCGGCCCTCTGAGAGCAACCATAACTGCGATGTGGCCCTCAATGAAAACGAGTCTGGGGGGCCTTCTTTAGGGTGTTTACTCGAATCACTGCAAATTTTGGCACACACCTTTAGGGGACAGACAAGCTCATGTGTGTGAAATTTGACTCACATTGGCTGAAAAAAATTTGACCTTTACTTCAAAACAGAACTTTAGATAAGACTTAGGTAACCCGTTGGTATTGCAGTGACAAACGTTATCATCGGCACACATCTTAAAGCAAAACACGTACTTGAGGATAGCGCTGTGAATGCTACGTCAACAACAAGCAAAGGAGAATGCTACGCAGGCGGTTTACCTGCATCAATTTTGTCAACAAAAATATCACAGTTAAGTTAAACATATGCCTTTACTAAACGGACAGCCAGTGGTTATAAACCACTAAACATCTGTAAAGACCGTCACAAAGTCCTGTAAAAAGATGTCCTTCATATCACCACACCTGATCCGTCGCACAATACCTCTGAGAGGGACAATTACAGCAAAGATAAACCAACTGTACTAAACAAACAAGAGCATCCAGTTGCCATTATGGGCGAAATTTGATTTTATTTTGCTTCCTGAAGAACACTGGACATGTGTAAGTGATCACAACGGACTGTAAATGCATTGTACAAAAAAGAAAAAAAATCAGCATTGTCATCTGATAAGGTAAACAAGCCTGTTGGTTTAAACAACTGGTTAAAATTAGGATGAGTACATGCAGATTTAAAAAGTGAACTATGTTAAAGGGGAACTGGTCTTTTTCATTTTTATTTTGCCTATCGTTCACAATCTTTATGAAACACAAGAAGACACAAGTTTTTAAAAATGTTTGCATTCTAACATGGGAAATGGTCTTGTTCTAGGTAGCTAATGGAAGCAATACATTCTACCTCTAAATCACTTTGTGCAATCAAAAACCGTCACTAATACTTCATTCAGCAACAGTGTTATTGTGAGGAACTCTAGAAGCAGTGGTTCATCCTCCACTCATTTAGCTTCAAAAAGATAAGGTTGTGAATCCTCATTTGTCCAAAAATAGTTGTCTTTGTTGACTGTAATCAAGTCTGCCATGATTAGAAGACACACACGTTTTAGTATCCGGAAGTAGAAACTCAAAATTGTTGCCAGAAGTCGGAAGTGGCTGCTATGGAAACGTAAATCAACGCGCTGAGGAATTAGTTCTGGTAATGATTAAAACGACCAAAATATGGTAAATATTGTACATGTTACATACTGTTATTAACGTGTGTTACTATATTATATATGGACTTGCAGTGTGTACACAAAACATTGGAGGGTTTTAAAGTTGTTTTAGAGGGCTTTGAAGGCTATAACGGTGACTCCCATTAATCGCATCTTCCAAACATTTTTTCTTAATCATCTTTGAAATCCAATCTAAAAAAAAGACATGTGTTTTCTTGTCCCTCAGAATGATTGTGAACGATAGGCAGAATTACAAAGTTCAGTTCCCTTTTAAGTTGTTCATACGTGTGTTTACTGCATTATCAATTAGTAACTGTACCTTGGTTGCAACATTATTGCAAATAATTTCAAAATGCGCACTTAATTCTTACTATACTTACTGTCATCAAGTTTTGAGCAAACCAATTATTTGCAGTTCAGTAAAACATTTCAAATAACATTCCCGTATGACATTATTTCTACAAACTTGCATTTATATCAAAATATTGGTGTATTTATGCAGGCAAATTTTATTTATGCAACAAATAAAAACCCGTGATTAATCACGGCTATTTACAGATCTATAGTGTGATTAATGTGATATTTTTATACATATATGTGTGTGTATGTAAATATATATTATATATATATATATTTCAATATATATATATATATGTGCATACATACAGTATTCTTCTTCCTCCAAACACGACAAGTTGAGTTTATACCAAAAAGTTTTTTGGGGTATCATCTGACCACATTCTCCCAATCCTCTGCTGTATCATCCATGTATCCATTTTGGTATAAACTCAACTCGTCGTGTTTGGAGGAAGAAGAATACTGAGTTGCATCCCAAGAACACCAAACCTACTGGGAAGCATGGGGGTGGAAACATCATGCTTTGGGGCTGTTTTTCTGCTAAGGGGACAGGACGAAATATCCGTGTTAAGGAAAGAATGAATGGAGCCATGTATCGTAAGATTTTGAGCCAAAACCTCCTTCCATCAATGAGAGCTTTGAATGGTTGACCAAATACTTATTTTCCACCATAATTTATAAATAAATTCTTTAAAATTCCTACAATGTGAATTCCTGGATTTTTTTTCCCCACATTCTGTCTCTCACAGTTTCAGTGTACCTATGATGAAAATTACAGACCTCTGTCATCATTTTAAGTGGGAGAACTTGCACAATCGGTGGTTGACTAAATACTTTTTTGCCCCACTGTATATATATATATATATATATATATATATATATACATATATATATATATATATGTATATATGTATATATGTGTGTGTGTGTGTGTGTGTGTGTGTGTGTGTGAGTGTGTACTGTCAAATGATTATTTAGATTAATCACAATTGTTTTAATCATGATTATTACTTGCTCGCATATTTCAAATTGATATAATTAACCAAATATTTGGACACCAATTGCATGTATTGTCAGAATGTCATACAGGAATGTGTTTTATTTAAATGCAGCACATTCATTTTCTCAAAATATGGGAGCAGTTCTATAAACTGTCCCATCTTGGTGTCTTTTTAAGTCAAATTTGCCAGCAAGCACATTAATCTGATTTCTTCACTTATCTTAGCACTTGACCTGATCACTGACTGAATAACAACCCGTTCCAACTTTTCTGCGTTTGAGGCAGTTCTTCTCAAATAGTGGGTCTGGCGCCCCTGGGCGATGTCATAGGGTGTGCGTGTGAACTGAGGAACATGTTTTTTGCCGTATTAGAACATAACGAAGCATATGAAGGGCTTGACTTCACTGTGACTATGGTGGGTGAAGAGGAAGGATTGGCGTGTTGTTTTTTTCTTTAATGTTAATAAGGATACAATGCAGTGCAGAGGTGTACTTATAACAATTTTATAGACAAATTATACTATTTATAGTCGTGGTGGAGAGTAGGGGGCACAACATATTTTCTTCTTCCTACGGGGGCGTAACAGATATCATTGAGAAGCACTTGGTTCAGGTAAAGGAGCATCTACCTACTCAGTGGCATAGTGGTTAGAGTGTCTGCCTTTATATCGGTAGGTTGTGAGTTCAAACCCCGGCCGAGTCAAACCAAAGACTAAAAATGGGACCCATTACCTGCTTGGCACTCAGCATCACGGTTTGGAATTGGGGGTTAAATCACAAAAATTATTACCCTGCTGCCCACTGCTCCCCTCACCTCCCAGGTGGTGAACAAGGGGATGGGTCAAATGCAGAGGACAAATTTCAATAATTGGTACTTTAACTTCATGTACAGTCAAAATAAATTGGGATGAAATTAAACTACATGATTAATGTGATAGTTTGTGATTAATCACATGAGTTAACTTGCTATTTTTGACAGTACAGGCCAAAAGTTTGGACGCACCTTCTCATTCAAGGGGTTTTCTTTATTTTCATGACTATTTACAGTGTAGATTGTCACTGAAGGCATCAAAACTATGGACGAACATGTGTGAAGTTATGTACTTAACAAAAAAAGGTGAAATAAGTGAGAACATGTTTTATATTCTAGTTTCTTTAAAATAGCCACACTTTTCTCTGATTACTTTTTGCACACTCTTGGCATTCTCTCGATGAGCTTCACAAGAGACACCTGAAATGGTTTTCACTTCACAGGTGTCATAGTTTTAATGCCTTCAGTGACAATCTACAATGTAGTCATGAAAATAAAGAAAACGCATTGAAACGAGGTGTGTCTAAACTTTATATGTACATAAATACATAGATATATAAATATGTATAGCCAAAAGTATTGTTGAAACAAAACTGTCAACAGTGAACTGTTACTAAATCTCAGCGTCCATCAAAAGTAAGTAGTATCTTTGTAGAAGTACAATTTTTAATGCAGCTCTTGTACTGGATCTCATTAGATTTGTACAGGTACAGGTAGACCTATAATGCTGAGTCTGAATCAGGTCAGTTCACACAACTCTGTATACAAGGTAGGCATGTCACCCCATCATGGCTCACTTACAGTAGTTACACAACAGCATCCTGACAGCCTATCATAACACACACACACACACACACACACACACACACACACACACACACACACACACACACACACACACACACACACACACACACACACACACACACACACACACACACACACACTCTTCATCATCGTCTCCTTTTATGACCCCCCCACTTCCCACTCCAAAACAGACCTACGCGTGTGCGGCCCTGCCAAGCTGACAGCTCCAAGCTCCGTGGAGAATGAGTCTCGCTTGCATTACAATCGTGCGGGACAGATTCCATTAGCACTATCTGAAATTGAGCGCGGTGAGCGTCAGGGAGCGGAAGGCGGGTGGCAGTGGCAGGCGTGCGCTCTTATCAGGAAGAGCGGCAAGGGTGAGCTCTGACGCCGACGTCACTAATACAGCCGGCCCGGGATTGAACACAACACGCATGCACGCACACACTTACACACAAACCATACACACTTAAAAGAGAAGTTGCATGAGAGACAACAAGCTAGCATTTTTTTTAAAGGCATGGACACAAATAGGAGATGCCAGACGACATGATGTTGTTTTGTTGTTTCTAAGCGGGATCACCCAACAACACAAACATTTGCATTGGGAAACATATGAATTGGTAGCAAATTTGGGTATTATTGCAGATAAATGCAGAGTTTTTTTATTTTTTATTTATTATTTGGAGTTTAAGTCCCACTGGAATCGACACGCTGCTCCCAACCCCCAAATGCAAAAATCCTGTATGTCCATTATGTCCTTTCTTATACAAACCAGTAAATAGCTTGCTAATTTCCAATTAAAAATAGGGTGATTTTTTCACGTTTCTCTTCAAGTGAAACCATTTCCCCTACATCACTAGAATACTATTAGTAGTCTTTCCCATGACACTATAGGCCTGGACAATATGGGCAAAAAATAAAATCTCTAAAAATTCAATAAACAATTTATTTCCTATTTTTTTTCCCTAAAGTTTGGTTTAAAAAAAACTATAAATACAAATGACAGAAATATTTCTAAACAATTGTTACTTTTATTTGGTCAAAAACTAGTAGCTTTACAGGAGACATACAATACAATGTAGCATGAGCGAATGATTCCACTATAAGCTGCTTGTTAGTGCGTGTTTCTTTGTTTGCTGGTACGTTGTTGTTTGTCTTGGAAATAGTTGCATTCCTCCCACTCGACTGAATGCTTCCCTTTAAGACGCTGGATCAAGTACATTGTGCTGCTGCATTTTCAAACACTTGTTTCACGATCTGGGACCTCATGTATTAAGCTTGCTCACGCACAAAAACCTTGTGTATGCACTGTTACACGGCAAAGTTGACATGTATCAAGAGTGAAATGACTGTGGAAATATGTGATGCCCCACTCTAACATAATGGCTGGTGTACACACATTTCTACAGACTATGGAAACTGTGTTGTAATAATAAATTAAGTAATCAAACAAGACTGCAAGTCTTTGATATCTTCTTTGATTACATGTTTGAATGTAAAAGATTGCATTGAACAACATATTACATAATTTTCACAATAAACTTTAATCTGGCTCATGTGAGCAGGCTATTTTATGATCATATTTTGCTGTAAATTACACAAATAATATTTATATTGGGGTTAATCAGAGTCACCCGGCTCTTCAGGTATAATTGCAGCGACTTATATTTTCAAACAGCCTGCAGCACTAATTCCCCTGAGTCTGTTTTGGCCACGCACATCTATCTTCTTCTTCATCTTCTTTCTGACACAACCATTTTATTTTTATTTTGGCTTGTGTTCAGTTCTCGGAGAGATGGCAATGACAAGCTCACAATTGCATTGTAGTTCACTGGAATCAGAAGAAAGAAGGACCTCCTACTAAATTATGACTGGGCAGAGCGTGCAGAGCTCAGTCACATGGCAACTTTCAATTTGATTTGCGTATTTATAAGGAGCCGTGGCCTTGGCGTGGTCCGGACGTGCCAAGTCAAGCAAACACCTGCAGTCATTTCCAAGGTGATTGCGATGTAAAAAAGAAATGTGCTCTGAATTTTCCCTTGCGTACAATATTTTCTGGATTTGAACGTATATCTATTTTTTGGAGAGAATCCACGTAACTCCTAATACAAACGTTTGTACATGAATGAGGCTCCAGGTGTTGAGAATCCAAACCACTGACAACACTATTCTTTTTTCTGAACAAAAGTTTAGCACTCAGTCGCGTTAGCATGAGTAGCCATGTTGTTGATGTGTGTGTGAATCTCCCAAAGGAAATAACGGGAAGGAAGTTACAGAAACTTCAGGGGGAAAAGTAAGTTCTGGAGCAATAGGAGAAAACATGTATTTATCATTTTTTTTAAACTTCTGCAAAAAAATATAAAAATGTTTATAACAATAATCAACAGTACCGCCCAGGCCAACATGGAACCCTATCGCACCACCAACCAAGAAGTAACCATCAGTCCCTGCCCCAGGATCCAAATTATAGTGTGGCATCTGATACTGCTGATGTAAATATTAAGTAATTTTTCATGATCCAGGAAGAACCCTTATGACAAACAAACATTTGTTTCGAAACTATTTTTTTGGGTCACTTACGAGTCTCTATGGAAACATTCCCCCTGCCTCGTATTAAAGAAATGGTCACATCGTCTAACATCATGATTGCATTGATATGTTCACTAATCTTGTTTTAATGACAGGATTTGATTGTGCACTGTTTCATTTCAGTTCATTCATTTATTTGTGTTAGCCCGCCATGGGTCAACACATGAGTAAGATTTTCGCCCATCTGTAAAACATGTTTGAAATGAAATCAAATTATGACGGTTTATAAAAAGGACAATTGATAGACGGGGAGGTGTCACTGATCACCCCGTGCGTGTTGACAGCACTGTGTGTGCATCCCTCTCTCCTGAAGAATTGAGTATAGCTAAATTCATTCATTTTCTACCGCTTATTCCCTTTTTTGGGGTCGCGGGGGGCGCTGGCGCCTATCTCAGCTACAATCGGGCGGAAGGCGGGGTACACCCTGGACAAGTCGCCACCTCATCGCAGGAGTATAGCTAAATGTTTTTTTTAAAGAAGATTAGCGATTATATTTGACTTTTCTTATATTATTTCCAAGGCTTTTTCTATTTTCTTATGTCAAATCATATTTTAAGTTAGGATTCTATTATACAAAACCTACTTTTCTCAAGTGTTGGTTCCAGTTTTTGTGTATTTGGGATCCACATCAGTCCCGGAAATTATAAATCAAGCATGGTTGAGATATTTAGTTACGTCAACAGATAATTCCCATTTATGGGTTAGTTTATTGGCCAAACTATATCGGTATATGAGGTTTGGTCCATATTTCCCAGGCCTACACTCGTGTTACTGACAGTGCTTGCACAGTTTAGGAATGTTCTGTGTTTAATTGAGTGTTACAGTAGGCCTAATGATGGCATTGTGTTTATATGCATGAGTGCACATGTGTACCTTGTTTAAGTGTTAACAATAGAATTGTGATATTTAGGACATTTCATATTATTACAAAAAAATTAGGTGCTACTAATTCTTTTAATTTAGTAGCACCGGTGCTACTGGTGAAAAAGCTAAGCGTAAAGCACTGAGCTCAAGAGTTCAGTGACCAAGACAGCAAGTACATCAAAGGTCAAAAGACCAGTAAGAACCAAAGCTGCCCTGGCCAGGGAGCTGGAGAAGCAGGTCTTACCAGCAGAGACCATCCCCGAGCCATATGCTACCATCACTGATAGGATGAGCCTGGTCCAGAAGATGACGGGTAATGACCAGACTTTCTCTCAACTTGCAGACTCAGCCCTGACTCAAATCCTACATGAAGGAGGGGGAAAATAGATGTGGTCTTCAACGTGTATCGTGAGGACTCAATCAAGAATGCATAGAGCAAACAGGGGGTGCACAACAGGAATACAGTTCCGAAGCATTGCACCAGATCGCAAATCCAGCAATGGAGAACGTTACTCACCCAATCGGCCAACAAGGCCAGCCTTATAATACTCCTGGTGGCTGAGATGAAAACACCTAAACTGAGGTAAAAGCTGAATGACAAGCAGCTCTTTGTCACCAGTGAGTAAAACTTCTCGCACATCACCAAGGATCAGTGGGCAGAGATTGCGTGCCTGCGGTAAAATCAAGAAGAGGCAGATACAAGAAACATTTTATGTGCAGCTCATTCCGCAGAAGAAGGCTACAGTGCTGTTGTAGCAGCAGATGATGATACCGATGTGCTAGTGCTCTGCCTGGCATTCTCTGTCGATATCCCCTGCGCAATATTCCAGAAATGTGGAACAAAGAACCGAGTTCGGTACTTTATCCTCACAGAGCTACGCCAAGGGCCGGCAGACGGTGAGTTTAATGCTCTGATTGGCATGCAAACATACACTGTGAGGGCCATCGCAGGGCGTGGAAAGCTCAGAGCCTCGAAGCTTATCATGAGATCAGGGATTGTTCAAAAAATGTTTCATGATTTGGGACATTCCTGGGAACTATCCATGGACCTATGCATAGAGCTGCTAGCATTCACATGTAAACAGCTCATAATACAGACGACATGAACATAGCCCTTCACCAATTTTTCTGCGCGCAGCATAGAGAGCTTAAAAGTCTAGCCAACTTCTACCATGTGAGGACTGCCTCTTCGTGCATGCTACGCATCTGAACTACCAGGCATCTGGAGAGCCAGTCTTCTGCAACATCCGAAAATACCAAGCCCACTTGAGCATGGCTGGTCCAGAAATGACAATGGTCTGCTGTAAAATGGAAACTCCAGCCTTCGAGGCAGTGCTGCAACTGCTGTCCTGCAACTACAGCCGTAGATGCAAACTCCCGGAATGTCAGTGCATGAGGATGGAGAGAAATGTACAAACCTCTGCAAATTGCACACATGTGACAATCAAACCGAAGAGGATGATCATGACATGATCGGGGAGAGTGTGCAGATATCAGGCACACGGCTAATATCAATGTGATTTGCGTATTTAGGAGTGGGCGTAGCACGGCCAGACCACGCAAACATCTGCGGCCAATTCCATGTTGATTGGGATATTTCAAGTGCTTGGATTAGTGCGTGCGCACACTTTAAAAACATCTGAATTTATTTCCTGTGTACACCGTTTTCTGGATTTAAATGTACGCCAATTTTTAGTAGGAAATCCACGCAACACCTAAAACATGAGGTCCCTGGTCTGGCAGAAAATAAGTATAAGCATACACAACCCTCCAGATTAAGTTTTTTTTTAAAAGCAATACCGACTGGTTTTACGGTCATTTTGGAAAAATTTGGAGACCAACATGAAAACACATATCCTCACATAAACGCCCCCTGCTCACAGGTGTGTCCATATTGCTTTAGACATTAAAAACATGCTACACTAATTAAGTTATTTGAATCAGACAATGACGACAATACCCCTTTGCCTCCCACCACCACCAACTCCAACTCAATGCCACAAATTGATTGCAGTGCCATGAAAAACACTTTGTTGTATAAGTTAGCAAGGTTTTATCACCACTAGGGTTACTCTTTGTCATCAACTGCCTTGTTTTTGTCAGAGCGTACATTGCTTATTGAAGAAAATGAAGTTCAACGCAATGCCGTTGGATGAAGCCACATAAATATGACAATGTTATACTATTTCCTCCTCATAGATATTAACCAATGAAATTCAAACCCAAAGGTCTGTCAGTGTGTGATATTGTTGTGGGTGGCTGGATGGGTGTTTAATGGGAGGGCAAGGTTAATCTTTATGTAGTGGGATCTATTGCACAAGATCGTTCCATTTAAAGGGAGCGCTTTGATGTCTCCCTGCTTGGTTGGCTTGCCGCCTCATATTCCTGCTTTAATTTGCTTTGCAGAGACCACCCCCCACCCCTGAATACACTCTCTCTCGCTCTCTTGCCCGGCGATAAGGTGTAATGAGAAATGTTTTCAAAACGACGGCCAAAGAGAATAATGAACTCCCCCACTCCTCATTCTGACAATGAAAAAAAATTGTTTGGAAAACTAGGAGTTTTTCAAAGCGTGGATGAATGGCGAGAAACGCTTGCATCAGCCCAGAGCGACCCCCCACCTCCGTCCCCCAACCTCCTCAAACGGTTTCCGAGAGGAAATAGCAACTTCATTAGCTGTCATTTACAGGGATTAATAGCGATGCCTCCCCAGGCCTGTCATTGGTCATGGTAACAAAAAAATTAAGAAGTTGACAAGTGGAAAGAATTACCAGTAATGGAAAACATGCAAAAGAAGAAAAATATGCAAAATTAACATGATGATGAGTTTATTTCTAAAAGGCTCACAAATGTGTACATACATTTAAAACAAAAATGTTATTATTAATTAGTATTAACATATTTTTTGGTATCGTTTTTTCCATATTTTCAATTGTTTTTGTACACCGTACTTTGTTGAGATTTTTTTCAAGTGCTCACAGACTTTTTTTTTTTATACAAAAGGAACTAGCAACAAATCTAGCATCTTCCTTTGGTGTGATAAAATGTACTCGTGTTTAGAGACTCTACTTCTGTCCCTCGATGTCCTTGTCTACTTCTGTCGTTCTAATTGGACCTTCTCTTCTTAAAAGCTGCCACTGTCCTCTTAATATTTGCACATTTTGTTCATGGCTGAACATGGGTATGTCTGCAAAATATAAAAAAATCACGTCCAAATCGCAGACATGCTGACAACGCTCCAAAAAAAAGGCCTTATTACACCACAGGAACCTCCTCATTTAACCTAATGTTCCCCCTGTGTTTCCACCAAAAACTACCTGGGGGCGGGCTGTGCAGTCAAACGCTGATTGGTTGAACACAGTAGGGGACGCTTCAAACATACGACCACGGCGACTTCTTTATTTTATAGTTCGTTTTTATAAGATCTGGGAAAATTTACAAAATTCAATGAGGACTCTGGACAGGAAGGCTTGTTTCATCAATGCTGAACTGGGCCAAACCAAAGCAAAATAATTGCAATGTTATATATAATGTTTTATGTCTGTGTGGTTTGGATTTTATGTAAATTTTTCCCATGTTTGCAAACACACCATCCGTGCCTGGAAGGTGATAGGCGGAAAATGAAGAAGTCTTGTTTTGTGTTAAGAGAAGCGTGGACTCACAAGACCAAATTGTTTGTATGGGAAGTAAAACCTGTTGTAATTGTGCCATCTGTAATCAAAAGATTGGTAATTAAAATCAAAAATAGCGTCAGACTTTGAGGGATCTTGTCTGGAGGCTACAATATACTATATCACTTTATGTGTTTTAAAGTAAAAAAAACAAACTTATTTTCAAGGTGTGATAATAAAAATTCTGTGGCAGTGTGCCACATACACATTAAGTAGAAACCCAGTATATACATACATATTTATATATATATACATATATATATATATACACACATACCTACATAACTGTGTGTGTGTGTATATAAATATATATATATATATATATATATATATATATATATATATATATATATACACACGCACACGTATATAAATCCAGCCATTCATTTTCTACCGCTTGTCCCTTTCAGGGTCGCTATCTCACATGCACTCGGGCAGAAGGTGGGGTACACCGTGGACATGTCCCCACCTCATCGCAGGGCAAACACACATAGATAGACAACATATACATGCACATACATAAAAATATATAAATACACACACACACACACACACACACACACACACACACACACACACACACACACACACACACACACAAATCCATCCATCAATCCATCCATTTCCTACCGCTTGTCCCTTTTGGGGTAGCGGGGGCTGCTTGAGCCTATCTGATCTGCATTCGGGCGGTAGGCTGGGTACACATACAAAAACAACATATTCCACCGAGCAGCTTTTGTATTGTTTTAATGCACAAGAGGATGTATGGGAGCACAATTAGAGTGGAGTTAATCATCGTAGTGGTCATTTGGGTGAATTTCAACGCCGGTAGCATCGCTCTATTTTCCCATTACTATCATTAATTATATACTTACTGTCTTCATGCACAAAAAGTTGGAACATTAGCTAAAACCACAATTTTTAAAATTTTAATTTGGGTAAAAGAGCTTTGACATTTTAAAAGTTAAAAGTCAGTTGCACTGTATGATATCGCACATGTAAACACATACAAATGCATAAAAAAAATATATATATATTTCTCTAACCATGGTGGAAATTGTAAGAAATTTCGTACAATATTTACATAAAGTAAATAATGTATACATCTATGTTAAAAAAGATGGTATTGTGCAACAATATATTTTGGCGGGAGAGTAAATTAAAATAAAGCAAAGGGTGTTATACAGCTTTACTCTATTGTGTTTTAAATTTTATTCCTGTGAATACAAGATTTTTGAAAATACATTTCTTTTAATTGTATGTATACATTTATTTGTAAAGAACTAATTATTTCATGCAATCCTCCAAAATTAAAGCTACATTGACAGTATGCAACTGCTATGTATTTGGGTTGTTTTTTTCCAACACATTTTTCAGTACCATTTTTCTCATGGAGGCATTATACCAGCACGGTGGAACAGGGGTTGGAATTTGTATGTTCTCTCTGTGAGTGTGGCTTCTCTTTGGGTACTACGGCTTCCTCCCACCTCCAAAGACATGCACCTGGGGATAGGTTGATTGGCCACACTAAATTGGCCCTGGTGTGTGAATGTGAGTGTGAATCTTATCTGTGATGAGATTGCGACTTGTCCAGGTTGTACTGCGCCTTCCGCCCGAATGCAGCTTGAATAGGCTCCAGCACACCCGTGACCCTGAGAGGGACAAGCGGTAGAAAATGGGAGGATGGATTATACCCTGAATTGTTTGGGTTACTTCATGTTTGACTTATCAATTATGATTTTGGACTGTCAATACAGTGAAATAAGTAAAGGTCAAAAAACGTAAATACCCAAATACATTGCATATTATCAGCACAGCCTCACCTGAATGCCATGCTGCACACATATCGAAAACATTTTTACTGTTTTTAAATGATGGTCACCCAGTCATCCCTCCTCGATCGCTACAACATCACCTCCCTAAAAGGATAAGATAGCATTATACTCCATTGAATGATCACATGTGGGTGCAAGTCAAGCCATGAAAAATAATAAAAAATAACAACTCATAAGATTGTAGCTTTAACTGGATTCGTAATTAATGTCGCTTAATGAACACTTTGTACAGCTCTTTGACTTACAGGAATGTCTACCTTTTTTCAGTGATGTACCGCGTGTAAACTTTTTTTTAATTCAAGTACCTCCTAATCAGAGCAAAGCATTTTTGGTTGAAAAAAAGAGATAAAGAAGTAAAATACAGCACTCTGTCATCAGTTTGTGATTTATTAAATTGTATAACAGTGCAAAATATTGCTCATTTGTAGTGGTCTTTCTTGAACTGTTTGGAAAAAAAGGTATACAATTAACTAAAAACTTGTTGAAAAATAAACAAGTGATTCAATTGTAAATAAAGATTTCTACACATAAAAGTAATCATCAACTTAAAGTGCCCTCTTTGGGGATTGTAATAGAGATCCATCTGGATTCATCAACTTCATTCTAAACATTTCTTCACAAAAATAGAAATCTTTAACATCAATATTTATGGAACATGTCCACAAAAAATCTAGCTGTCAACACTGAATATTGCTTTGTTGCATTTCTTTTCACAGTTTATGAACTTACATTCATATTTTGTTAAATAATTATTCAATAAATATATTTATAAAGGATTTTTGAATTGTTGCTATTTAAAAAAAATCTCAAATACCTATTGGCATACCTTCAAGTACCCCCAGGGGTACGCGTACCCCCCATTTGGGAACCACTGGTCTAGAAGGAAGGCAAATAAAGTATTGAATGTTAATAGTCAGTGTCCAAGCATTAGTTTGTTGTGTGCATCAATAGAGTATTATTTACTGTTTCTGCCAAACACACATTACCATTGAGGATTTGACGTTAATTAGCCAAAATCAAAAGGCACAAATTATTCCACTGAGAGTAGAAAAGATACTGGTCTATAAACCCTGCCTTCATCTTTAATGATAGGCCCCTTGTTGATGCAGTTTGCACACACTCATAACGACTAACATTTAACCTGCTGGTGTACATTTTACTTTTTTATGACTGCGAATAAGCATACTGACATACTTCAACATACTAAAGTAACGTTTTTGTGTTTTAAATAGTTACAACAGGTTGGTTAAGCAATCATCACATGGTAGAAGCTGTGTGTATCTGTGTGGTTTTATAGGCATATTTGTGTGATTGCAAGACGTGAGCCAACTCGCTCGCTAAACAACACAAAACATCTGCAAGAAACATTGAATATATGTTCAACTATATATATAAACAACATTATTTTTCAAAAGGTTTTGTTTACATTTAACGGATTAGGATCAATTTCCACCTACTTCCGGGCTAGGATTTTGAGTATGAAGCGTCCTCTTGAGTATAGGAGTGTAGCATATGACGTCACATCCGGTTATTTTCTTCGCGGTTTAATTCACACGACGGTCAGCAGTTTGAATGTAGCCATAAAATAGGGGAAAAGCGGTAGAAAATGGATGGATGGATAAAACAAGTGAGATTGGGTGTAGAGTTTGAGTGTTGCTGTTCTGTTCTGTGGTGTTGCAATTGTTGAAATAGAGAGATAGGAAAGACTTTTCAAAGACTTCCTAAAGAAGTGGCTCATAAAGGTAATAAAATGAGGGGAAAAACGAAAGTGCGTCGAAGGAAATGGCTCTTAAAAATATTGATTGATTGATTGAGACTATTATTGATAGATTGCACAGTACAGTACATATTCCGTACAATTGACAACGAAATGGTAACACCCGAATACGTTTTTCAACTTGTTTGAGTCCACGTTAATCAATTCGAATATGACTTTCACCATGCTTGTGTCTGCAGCGATCACTTTGAAAATGTTTGTTTGAACATCTGATTTATTTGAGAAAAGTTCTGTGATGCAATCGAGTTAATTCTCCACTATATTAGTAGTGTTTGATAGCAGAACTAAATGTAAAGACAGGACTAGGGATTGCATTAGTTTGTTCTTTTGTGGTTACTATGCCTGAATATAACTACGAGTTGTGCAAATAAACTAAGGTCATTTTAAGTCCTAGTAATTAATATTGTGAATGTTGGTCCAATCCAGCGTAATTTCGTTGTCGATTTTCATAACAGAAACTAAAATCTTAGTTGTTGTGCAGGAAAGTCAAGTGCTTTATTTGACACGGATGACCACATTGTAGCGTATTTAGTGCTTATTGTTAGCATCAAGCAAATAACCCTAATAATATGAATAAACAAGATGAATAAATCGCCCGATTGTAGCTGAGATAGGCAGCAGCGCCCCCCGCGACCCCCAAGGGAATAAGCGGTAGAAAATGGACGGGATGGAAGATGAATAAATCTCTCGTAGGATCAACAGCATATAGCACATCTTGATATTGCTAGCAAACATTGCTAACCAACGGGGACATTTATATCTAATAAAATGAGACAAAATATGAACTTCACATCATAAAACCAACTGCAGAAATGAATTGTAGATGACGGACTAATATTTTTGTAGCTGGAATTCAACCGCAAAGGAACTTATTATTTTCTCATTATCATTACCATCAGAGAAACATGGCACTCGTTATGCCAATCAAATACGTTACTTAGCGATGCACAAATATGTCCAATTTTGTCTTTCACCGATTAATACTTACAAACCCTGTTTCCATATGAGTTGGGAAATTGTGTTAGATGTAAATATAAACGGAATACAATGATTTGCAAATCATTTTCAACCCAAATTCAGTTGAATAAGCTACAAAGACAACATATTTGATGTTCAAACTGATTAACATTTTTTGGAATTTGATGACAGCAACACGTGACAAAAAAGTTGGGAAAGGTGGCAATAAATACTAATAAAGTTGAGGAATGCTCATCAAACACTTATTTAGAACATCCCACAGGTGTGCAAGCTAATTGGGAACAGGTGGGTGCCATGATTGGGTATAAAAACAGCTTCCCAAAAAATGCTCAGTCTTTCACAAGAAAGGATGGGGCGAGGTACACCCCTTTGTCCACAACTGCGTGAGCAAATAGTCAAACAGTTTAAGAACAACGTTTCTCAAAGTGCAATTGCAAGAAATTTAGGGATTTCAACATTTACGGTCCATATCATCATCAAAAGGTTCAGAGAATCTGACGAAATCACTCCACGTAAGCGGCATGGCCGGAAACCAACATCGAATGACTGTGACCTTCGATCCCTCAGACGGCACTGTATCAAAACCCGACATCAATCTGTAAAGGATATCACCACATGGCCTCAGGAACACTTCAGAAAACCACTGTCACTAAATACAATTTGTCGTTACATCTGTAAGTGCAAGTTAAAGCTCTACTATGCAAAGCGAAAGCCATTTATCAACAACATCCAGAAACGCCGCCGGCTTCTCTGGGCCCGGGATCATCTAAAATGGACTGATGCAAAGTGGAAGTGTTCTGTGGTCTGAGGAGTCCACATTTCATATTGTTTTTGGAAATATTCGACATAGTGTCATCCGGACCAAAGGGGAAGCAAACCATCCAGACTGTTATCGACGCAAAGTTCAAAAGCCGGCATCGATGATGGTATGGGGGTGCATTAGTGCCCAAGGCATGGGTAACTTACACATCTGTGAAGTCACCATTAATGCTGAAAGGTACATACAGGTTTTGGAACAAGATATGCTGCCATCTAAGTGCCTTGTTTTTCATGGACACCCCTGCTTATTTCAGCAAGACAATGCCAAGCCACATTCAGCACGTGTTACAACAGCGTGGCTTCGTAAAAACAAGTGTGGGTACTTTCCTGGCCCGCCTGCAGTCCAGACCTGTCTCCCATCAAAAATGTGTGGCGCATTATGAAGCGTAAAATACGACAGCGGAGACCCCATACTGTTGAACGACTGAAGCTCTACATAGAAAGGGAAAGAATTCCACTTTCAAAGCTTCAACAATTAGTTTCCTCAGTTCCCAAACGTTTATTGAGTGTTGTTAAAAGAAAAAATGATGTAACACAGTGGTGAACATGCCCTTTCCCAACTACTTTGGCACGTGTTGCAGCCATGAAATTCTAAGTCAATTAATATTTGCAAAAAAAAAAAAAAGTTTATCAGTATGAACATCAAATATCTTGTCTTTGTAGCATATTCAACTGAATATGGGTTTGAAAATGATTTACAAATCCTTGTATTCCGTTTATATTTACATCCAACCCAATTTCCAACTCATAAGGAAACAGGGTTTGTAATTTGTGGACCCCTCAGATGTAAAGTCATGATGTGCCTCCAATCTTTTCTTTTTTAAATACCGTGAGTGTCAAGTGAAGTGAGGCAGTAGTAACCTCTTCAGGACGATAAACGGTATAAATCTTTAAAAATATATATATTTTTCTAAGAGTGTAAAAATCATTCCATCCCATTTATAATAATTATAATTGTTTTTTTCATGATCACTTTTATATTTCCCTCAAAACATATCAAAATACGCCTAAATCTGCACTGATTCCTGTAAATAAACAGTAGCCTAATGTGGATCTGTAGAGTTTAAATCGGGGATCCCCATACGGCCCACGGGAAGTCCCAAGTTAAAACTTTTTTTTAATCAGTCCAGATCAGGGGTGTCAAACTGGTTTTCATTGAGAGCCACGTTGCAGTTTTGGCTGCCCTCAGAGGGCCAGCCGTTTGTAACATTAATAAAAGAAACATACATTGCATGATATTGTCACACGATGACCCATGTATTAAATTAGAAAATGTATATTTGACCTACACTATAAGAAAAAAAAATTTGTGGCTAAATGGTCACACTATTTTATTGTGAAATTCTGGCGATTGAGTTGCCAGTTTTTTTAGTTTTTTTGCATTAAAAATATGGTTGCTGTTTTCACAGTGTATTACTGTAATTGTAAAAATGGTACCACGGTTTTTTTCTTACAGTAGGATTCTGAAGACTGAGCTGTTTTAAAAAAATATATATATATTGTCATGTTCACAGTTTACAATTTGATGGATAACTTGCTTTGAAATCATAAGGCTAAGTGGATATTTATGTATGTTTTACCCCCAAAATGTTTTGAATGTATGATAATATAATATCTGTTGCATTATTAGATGGTTAAAGTTCAAAATATATATAACTGCATGAGGTACATGTCTTTTTTCTGTCAAAATAGAAAAAGAAAGAAACACATAGTTCTTCCTTGATGCATATTATTTTTCAGGCTTTCACGGGCCATTCAAAATTATGTGGCGGGCCAGATCTGGCCCCGGGCCTTGAGTTTGACACATTTGGTATAGATGGTCGAGAGTCAATACATCGCCTGAAACCTAGAAGTGCCCGGATGTGTCTCTAGGTCATGTGATTGTAACCCACCTCCACCAAAACTTATTTTCAATTTGAAACGAATAAAAAAAGATTTCGGACATGTATACAAAAATAACCCCATTCAAAAATAAAAATGTTATTATTAAATAAATAGTTTGCGTATGCAACTCTTTTCTCTTGGGCTGGCTATAACAAGCAGGTCAATGGCACGTCTCTCAATAGCCTAAACTCTGCTCATGACCATACTTGCCAACTTTGAGACGTCCGATTTCGGAAGATTGGGGTCGGGGGGCGCACCCTCAGTGTGACATGTATGGCTGTTGATCAAGTACGCTGACAGGCAGTTTGTACAGAGGAGCAGACGTGGCGACAGGTGAAAGAGGACACCTCCAATATTGTTGATTGGGTGGAAATCAGGAGACCTGAGAGATTTCCGGAATGGGCACTGAAATTCGGGAGTCTCCCGGAAAAATCGTGAGGGTTGGCATTGGTAAGTATGCTCATGACCGAACACAATATTGTACTTCCAATCATTATGAAGTGAATGGTGTACATACATTTCTTATCTGCAGTTCAAAATGTTTTAAATATTAAAAGTTACCTTGAAATGTTAAAAAAAGGATGCATTTTCAAATATGTGTACATTATTTAGGAATAAATCCATGTATAACTACACAAAGGTTTTTAAATCAGCCTATTCTAATTAGGGAACAATACAAGTGTTTACTAGTAAATCAAATTTAGGAGATGTATAAAGTATAATGTACATCAATTCCAAACAAACTATGGGTTGTACCAAATAAGTTCTCAAAATAGTATTTTACAGTATGCTTGAAAAAAAAGACTGCATTACATGTCGTGGTTACTCTAGGAATAGGCTTTAAAAAGCTTTAAAAGGAAAAAGCATTCTTGCCGGTTATTTTGGTCCATAAACTTGTGAATATCAACCACCCTCTAAAAGTCTTTCTGACTTGAGTCTATTTGCTATTTTTAAGCCAAACGTTTACTATTGTATGGTTTCTTATCACATTTGTGTGTTGAGGCATTTACAGACTGCCAACATGACTCTTTTCTATTTTAGAAAATGTTTACAAAGAGGTGATGTAACTTGCAGCAACCTCCCAGCCTCTGGTGAAAGCTTGCCCTCTCTTGGTAGGCTGCAAACACAGCATCATCTCATTTTAGAGGAATACATTTATTTAAGCTTGAAAAAGGCCAAAATCTCAACACAAAAATCACAAACAAAATACAGCCGATGGGCACTTTATCACAGCTTTATTGACATGTGTATAGCGATTGTCTGTGCACCGTTCAGGTTACAGAGGATTATCATGGTAAAATAATATAAAACAGCTGTACAAATAACGCTTTGTTATCAAATGCATAATTGACCGTGCGAGGTGGTGTATAATACGTGTCGGCTACTCACTCACCTACAGAGCTCATACTTTATATAAGAAGAAGTTGAGGTTTAAGATTGGAAAATAATTGTTAAAAAGTCATAGCAAACCAAACATTTAAAAGGAAATAATACTGGATATGGATCTAATATAGGCTAAAAATCATTGAAAAAACTATAGAGTTGAAAATGTATATGGTCAACTATGAAATAAGATAAGGCAAAACAAAACTAAAAAGAGGTGCTCCAACAGTTCTTCCATCCACATGCCAACATGTAATAGTCATGTATTTTGGCAGGCTGCGTAAAGTTTCATCCTTTATTTCCGTACAAGACAACACTTTCCCCTGCTAACCTTCTATAACCACAAGATAAATGCTCTTGATGTTTTGTAGAAATTAACCCATCCCTCGTTACAAGAACCACCAAAACCACAAGAGAGTTTGGAGACATTAAATTGTTGTAAAAAGCAATGCAAAAAGTGGTAACGGAACTGTAACTAAACATTACAAATGAGGAATGCATACAAAAAATTACAATAAAATATGCTGACGTAGGCTGATTTCCTCCTATTCTCAGGGCATTGAATCGATCGCCAACACAACTGTTTAAGTTGTTTTAGAAGACGTATTGTCTTTCATCAGAGTAGGCTTCAATTCAGTCCCTGCTCAAGGACAACAGAATATAACCAATCTGAGGGGATGTTGTAGGACCGAGCATTGATCCTCTAAAGTAGTGGCACATTTCAAAAAGGACGGTTTCAATCTTGTGGAATGCAAAACAACAGCTGTTAGAAGAAAGATTCAATATCTTAGCCTCACAAAAAACACAGCACAGCCACGTTTAGCCTGCGAGTCCACCAGTGGTTGGCTGGTTAAGGCCACGCTATTCTCTCTTACTGTCGTGCATGACAAAATAATGAAACAATTTTTGTTGGGGCATGCAATTGCCTTAGAGAATAAATACTTGGGTCCTACGCCATCCCCTCAGACAAGAGCTGTCCGTTCTAGTCTTTGACTGATGAAGTATGTTCGGATCAGAGGCCAAACAACTTCTAAGACCACCGGAAGTGTCCTTGAAAATACAATGACCTGAAAGAATGAGAATATTGGCAGGATTTTTTTTCTTATCTGCAGCATTTGGTGGCAAATATTGGCATTACAGTACAACGTGGGTCTGTCAAGTATGAGGATTTTTCTCTTTTTTCCATACAATGTTGCATGTTGAACAGCAAAAGACTCGGAAGACATCATCAAACACTCTGAATTAAGAAGGCTGGAACGCATTTGAGAGTGTGTGTGTTTGTGTGTGTGTGTGGGTGTACATGCAAGCGAGTGAGCGTGTAGCATATCCACTCTACATCTTCCATACGACGTTATTATGTTCAAGCTAGGTCGTCACCAGGGCTACATCGCAATATTCAGTTACAAAAATAGTTTCACAATATAAAGACCATTCAATATGAGCACCAGGGAGAGGCTAGGACACGCAGCCCGCGTGGTTGGCTACATTCATTGTTCTACGGTAGCACTGTGTACACAAACTCAATGTGTTGTGTTGTGTTTTGGTGTTTGTGTGTGGCGAACATATTGTTGGCAACAATTCTGTTATACACTTGCGGGCTCTCCTGACATCCCCAGAACATACTGGACAACTTTCACTGAAGTTAAACAACTAAATCAGTTAGAAAAATAGTCATATATCTTTTAAATACTGAACACCCTTACTCCACATTTCTAACAAAATATGTTTTTCTTCGACACGTACATACACGTTCAAACTAGAAGGGAAAAAAATGAGGTTATTTTTTGAGGTTACGCAAGATCTAACCTTTGGACACGCCACCAACACACTGACACACCTTAAGAAACCTACAAGCATATTAAGGGGGCAACCAGAAGTGTGTTAACGAGTTAATGCTGCCTACTAATGAGGTTTATGCAAGAATCTATATAGACTAATAATTGATTAATTATTCAATACAAGAATTCTGTCAATTTCAGATAACTTGATTATTTTCTCTAATCCCTCAAGTTTTCCGCCATCTAAAAGGAATAATAAAATAGTATTTTTTAATTGGTTAATTTCACACGTGCCAAAACTGAACACTTAATTCATGTGTCCACCGGTTTCACATACAACCGTTTTAAAAAACATTGAGAACCATTTTGAAATATTTAGTGTTATCAGTTTTATTGGCCGTCTGGTGTTCCGTCTACTACCGGTAAATAAGCTTTTAACACTTTGGTTCCATCATAAGGTTGTCGACAACAGAACACGCCTCTAGTTGACCCCCAAAACGCCAGAACTGTATTTGAGGCGATGTCCGCTGGCCATAAAAGCGAGCGTAAGTTCTTAGCTTATACAAACCAGTGAGTGCTGTTATTGCTGTTATTTCGGAGAGTTGTGTGAAGTGGATCTTACCTAGTCTCCCAAAACCTTATTTACACTCCTTTGGCTTGATGATGGGGTTGGGATCTGGGATCTGCTTTCTGCAAAGGTGAAGTCCTACTGTACAATACATCGCTGCAATTTGTGTGGTTATGTTCCGAGAACATTCGCAATTAGCAAATTAATGCAAGGAATTGAAATGCCCACAAAAAAACTCATATTTTTGACCCAAATAATTATGTATGATACCCTGAGCCACCCTATGCTATTCCTTGCTTACACTCCCCCATCTAAACCTTCCCACAAGCTTGAGATTGACCCTCTAATTCAGATTAATATTTGCAATAAAAGCGAGTGCTGTAATTATTAGATCATATCCAGCTTCAATAAGCCTTCTCGTTTTCATTTAACTAATGTTGTTTTCTTGCCTTAAAAGAAGTTAACAAGCTAAATTCAAGCAATCCATGTTTGAACCCCAAATATGCCTAAAAAAATGTAAATGATAAAATGGATAGGTAATTATTAATGATAATGAAAGATGTTTGATAGAACAGATGGAATCGGAGTAACAATCTAGCCTGGGCGCCAGGCTCGCGCAACAACCACCGCCTACTGTACATCTCCCTTTAAAGCAGCTGGCGTTGGTACATGGCTCCACTGCTCTGCAGGCCACTTGGTTGTCCCTGCTAGCCGTTGTAGAAGGCCTTTCTCATCAGCTGCATCTACATAATCCACACTGCCTACTTAGGATCATATAAGAACCTGAGTTCACCTCAATGCAACAAAACTAACGGTCAAAGGTGATGTTTTCGGCTTCTTGCACTGACGTCACATTGTTTCATCGTACAGTCGTCCCTCGCCACATCGCGCTTCAATTATTGCGATGTAACTTCATCGCAAATGTTTTTTTTAAATATAACAACATTCTACATATTTTTGGCCTAAATTAAATGTTGAATTAAGTCTAATATGTATTACATTATGTGTGTTATTTTCTGTTATTATATTGTGACAAGTGCAGCATGGTGGTTTGGGGGTTAGTGTATCTGCCTCACAATACGAAGGTCCTGAGTAGTCCTGGGTTCAATCCCGGGCTCGGGATCTTTCTGTGTGGAGTTTGCATGTTCTCCCCGTGACTACATGGGTTCCCTCCGGGTACTCCGGGCACCAGCGCCCCCCGCGACCCCAAAGGGAATAAGCCGTAGAAAATGGATGGATGAATGTTGTGACAATTGATTAAGATATTCACCAAGAGGGACTTAGGTTTCTGGGTTAAGGGTGAATTATGCTAACAACATGGCAACTAATCTTGGCGCTCTCTTTACCGTGACAATCAAGTTGAGCAAATTTTGGCAGAACAACATTTTGAGGAACTTTATCTTAGACACCTGTCTCATCAATCACATTGTTTCACATTGGTTAGACTTTAGCGTGAGCTGTTTTAAAAGACGAGACGCGAGACATACCAGTATCGACGTGCCACTTAATGTTCACAAGACTGCTATCAGCAGCTGTCGGGCAATGCTAAGTGTAGAGGAACTCTGTTGATACACTGGAATAACAACACAACGCAGGACACGCAATGCTAACAACACAAAATGCTAACAATAGGGCTAATGGTCGTAGCTGCAACTCTTAGTTGACCAAGTTTTCACAGAACAATTTACGCCCATGGTCTCAGCACATGGAAACCCAGTTTCTACGCCATGGTCGTGTTGTATTGGTCAGGCGACGGCTACAAAAATGATGCTTCGAGGATCCAGTGAATGAGTATATTTAATCTACAGTAGAACACACTCAAGGCTACTATATTGGGTAAAACGAGAGTTAAGGTGACTATATGAATGATATTTCATGCTTTGAGGGCTCTAATTATGTTTAAAAAATTTTTTTAAGAAGTCGTAAACAGTTTTATATGCTCTAACTAAGAAAATATTTGATTTATTAATGATAATCCTACTTTGTGGACATTTCATTACAATGGTCAAGCCTGGAAACAATTAGCCGGGATAAACGAGGGATGACTGTACATGCATGTTGTATTATTATGCTTTACTATTGCGTGTAATAAGTTACAAACTTCTGGTGAATGAGATGTTTTTTGGCAACCCCCCCCCCAAAAAAACAACTTATTTCTGGAAATACAATCATTAAATTTGGGGGGGAAAAAAATCAGCGAACTTGCTGGGGCGCGAATGCTGAATCTGTACTTTGTGAATAGGCTGATTTAATGGAATGGACATTAGACTAACATGAAGTTCAGAGGAAATCAATGGCCTTATTGATTTCTCTGTCACAATTCATTTCGTCACCTCGTCTTCAGATCCTCAATCCATCAACAAGCTCAAAGGAGAAATAAAGCCAGGAGTTGCATACGCTACAAAACTGTGTTTGTCAATACGCAAGGAAAGGATCCGGCAAATCTTCTTTGTGTTGGTTTTGTTAGTCGATGGGGCCCTGGAAGATGAGCCGTGTCCATCCTGGCGAGCTGAGGGCAGAGGAGCAAAAGGGACACACGGGCCTGAAGGCGTGCGTCCCGTGAGGCAGCGGGGTGTCCGCCCAGTACCTGGTTGTCCTCTCCGAGCAAACGTGGCCGCACGGCACAAAAGCATAAGTGGGGGCGCCGGCATCTACATACACAGCTGGCTCGCAGCCCAGCCACAGTGGCACGTAGGGGCCCACACTCCGGCACAGCGGGCACTCTCGGCGCACGGTGGAGCCATCGCCCTCGCCTGGCTCCTCCTCGCCCTCAGATCTTTGACCCCAGTCATGGCGTCCGTGGACGTGGCCGCAGGTGAGGTAGACCCAGGGCTGACGTTCTTCGAGGCTAAAATGAAACCGGTTTTGATTTCTTTAATTCAACTGGAATGAAGAGGTGGGGAAACTTTCTGGGAGAGGTTGGGGCACTTGGGTAAACTTTTTCTTTTTAACCAGAAGTTGCCCTAAAGTTATTGGGGCCTATCGACCTTTACTGGAAAAAGTCCATGGACTCAGGAAAGGACTAACAGTTTCCAAGGTACTTCTTAAGGTTCCAAAGAAATTGCATTTTCCAGTAAACAAAGTATTGTTTACTGAACACTGTAAGACTTTTCTTAAAGGGGACCAATTATGATATTTTTCTATTTTTAAAACACTTCATTTTGGCCTGCATAACATGCTACTTACTGTATGATGGTTCTTTGGTCAGCATTTTGCATAGATTTAGCTGTAAAGACATCATCAAGCCACTTTTTGGCTGCTTCTGAAAACAAACTGTTTTGGATCCAGAGTTGTTAAGATGCAAATGAACCCCTCCTTTAACCCCGCCCTTGCGGCCATATTTGTAGTTTGAGAGAGAAGCTTCCTTCAAGGAAGCAAATATCTTATTATTATTCTATTCAGAATCAGAATCATTCCATCTTTAAGTGGATTAGTGCTAGATAACAATGATCACACAAAATATCCACACTAATACACTATTTGGACATTTTCAATTTGATGTGGACTCACTTGTGTTGCCAGACATTTACACACAATAGCTGTGTGTTGACAGTATATTTACAGTATTATACAAGCTGCACACTGATTAATCTAAAGTATATTCCATAATATTGTCCCTTGAGAAAATATACTCTGATGAAAAAATGCACTTCAGGATGTGTACCTGTGGCTGCGGGGCAGGCTGGGAAAGGCCAGTGTGCTGAGGCCGACAGGACACTGAGGCCGAGAGGCATTCAACTCCTGGCGAAGCGCCTCCAGGTGGCGTAAGGTGGGAGCGCGCATGAGGCCCTCGCCCGTGCGCCACAGCAGTGTGGCACCGCACAGATCTACCAACGAACCGTCCCGTAGCGCACTGCTCTCCCCTTCCGCCTGCAGAGAGTGACATAAAAGTGTTTAATATTAATAGTAATACTGTATAATAATAAAGGGTACCTCAGGTAGATTGTACAAAATCCAAAGCAAATGTTCCCATAAGAAATTACATAAACCCAATTAATCCATACCAGACACCCAAAAATATTAGGGATGGACAATATTTTTTTTTAAGTTGATAACGATTAAGACAACTTCCTGCTCTTCAAGACCAATATTGATAATGTTTGCATATTATACAAATTGTTGGATGGATATACATAAATTTAAAAAATGTGTATTAAAGTGTACTGTGTGCACACCTAGATGTAAGAAAGGGTCAAACAAAAGGTGGATTTGACAAAGTGTACCTGTAGATACAGTATGTCCTGACAAGATCCAGTATCTTCAACGATGGTAAAGGGCTGGTTGTTCATTGCCATCATTTCCATGATCAAATCACAGATCGCTTAAGTACTTTGGTCATCTCTCGCAAACTTTTTGCAGTTTTAAAATGCTGCGGCAATAAACAAACCCCATCTTTCTTTGCGGCTGGTTTAAGGGCAGCTTGTATAGCAGCAGGCAGGCGTCTTTGTGGCTTTCAAAACACTGTTTTAGTGGTTTTGGCGTTTCAGATAAGATTTTATGTTTATTTCCCTGCTCGTGGGATGTTTGCACAATGTTAGGTGCAAATAGTATGTGAAAAGCCTTTCTCTGAAACAGTGAAATAGTAGCACATTAATGGCGCCACATTTGTTTATTGTGAGCTTTTTATTTTTTTTATTTTAAATCGGTTATCAGCACTATTTTTTTATGGTATAGGATTTATCGTTCTGCCTTAATTCCTTGCATATTTATCGTGCACCCCAAAAGAATATAAATAATTTATTAATGGAAAATAATTAAAGCTTTACATGCCATAATAAATGTGAAATACATGTAAAAGACGTCTAATGTACAAATGAAAGATTTAATCTCACTTTAACCTTTTATTTAGGACTATTGGTGGCGAAGATGGTGATGAGTGCAGAGAGAGGAGAAAAGGGGAGAGACACCTTTATATTTTGCTACGAGTTTGTTCTTGAATTCAATGGCGTTTCTCGCCTTCTTTATCAAAGTGCTGACAAACAACTTTTTATGGCCCCATGGTGAATTACTTTTAGGGGTGGAACGATTGATCAATAGATTGATTTATATTCCTAAAATTGAAAAAAATCAATCTGTGCTCGGTTAGTTGGCTTTCCAGAAGATATCTAACATTCATTTAAAAAGGTAATTAATTGATTTTATAAGTACTACAAAAGGAAACAATGCCCTTGAGAACAGTAACTTTATACAAAGATGTTTTTAGCACTTTTAAAACATTTAAAGACTGTGAACATTAGCAAAAAGATCGAAGATGGCGCTTCACAGGGGCCGACATCGCGGAGATGTCTGAGTCAACTTTTACATTTATTTCTTACCGTCTTGTGCAAAGCTCGAAGGACATACTCTGAATACGAATTTTATGATTGGACGACCTTAGTAAAGCTGAGAGAGCACAGCAATTTCAAACTGTTTGACCCAGCTACGCTGGAGTCCTTCTCTGAGCTAGCATGCTATTCCAGACGCTCAGACTGCTGCAAACGGGGGCAACAGACAGCAACAAGCGGTAAAAGCAAAGTGCGGCTGACAGGGAGGAGCTGACCGTGGTTATCAAAGGAAGGCCAACTTTTCCGGTTGTGCTACAGGCAAATGTTTAGTATCTAGAAAATATGATGGATGACCTTCAACTTCAGCGGCAAGACTCGCAAAGGACGTACAGCTGCCCTCGTTAAACAAGCATGGTTCACAGACAGTAAGATTAATTCAAACTCATGGTCTGAAAATGTGGAATATCTGACTTTAAAGTTAAGGCCATTTTATCTTCCCAGAGAACTGCAATGTATTATTGTGAGTGTTGTGTACATCCTCATCTAAGGAGGAGGCTGCACTGAAGAAAATAAATCACATGATCATGATGGGTATTAGAATACATATTTGGACACTAGAGTGAATGTTTTGGGTGATTTTAACCACAGTAATCTATGTTAATACTCTGACAAGAAATAACAACAGTATAAGAAACTTCACCTGTAGTGTTTAGTGTTCAGTATTTATATTAGTCACACTGGTTGATTTTTTGGCTAAAAAGTTACCGGATCACTGCATTGTTTACAATTGTATCATCATATTGTTTCATATCTTATCGGCAACCACAAATTCTGATTTGAATCATTAAAACAAATCGTTATACCCCTATTTATTTTGAAGTTGTAATCAATTAAAAACCAGAGACAAATAAGCGGACAAAAGGACTAGTTTGTTGTGCGCAAATGTTTGACCGTAAGATAACCAATACGGCATTCAAAACAGCAGCAACATTTTTCAAATTTTTTTTGTAAAAAAACAAATCAATAGGGCAAATGAAAACCAAGGTATTATTTAAATAATAATACATTAACAACAGATTATTGGCAACTCACAAGTTTGCCCCTGCTGGGTCCAGAGCGTGTCTCCCGTAAGGCGTAGACGTCGCCACAGACCGAGATTTCCCGCCACAGCCCCTGCTTGGGGTCCTCAGGGAAGCCTTCCGGATGCATAACCAGCACCCCGTTGGTGGTCAGGCCATCCATGTGTCCATCGGGATTCTTCCACTTGGTGGCCTTCTCCTGAGGAGACACGTAGTTTTTACTACTTCCTGTCATGGAACCCATGAACTAATTATGTCAATAAAATGTGCACAAACCCCCAAGAAGATGTTTTTGGAGGAGTCAAAGCCAGCAGCATAGATGCGCGCCGTGTACGGCGGGTGGCGCTCACACACCACCCTGCACGCAAAACGTGAGATGGTGCTGGGGGCGATGGAGGGGTCCTCGCCCTCCTTGGATCCACCAGATGTGTCCGTTACTACGAAGTCGATGGGACTTTCTGTAGAGCGTCCGATCTTTAAAATTTGGGTAGATATAAATCAATATTGTGTTACGTACCATGTTGACAGTAGGCTATTTAAAGAGGTTTAAAAATTATTTGGTGCATTACCTGGAACATGTCAGTGTTGTTGTCATGGCAATACTCCACCACCACAGTCTGATTGCGGGACAGTGTGAAAGAGATGCTGTGTTGCCCCCTGCTGTGAACCGCCTGCAATGACACAAAGCAGTTGAGGAGGTCGGAGATAATTACTATCAACATGGGTTTGTGGATCTACTACACTCGCTCTATCAGTTATACTTTTTTTTTTAGTGAAGTGCCCCCTGTTGAAATGTTTTGATTAAAACATTGCTATAGCATCACCATCTGATTTTTTGTTACTGAACAAAACACTGCTCTTTTGGAGTGGAATAAAAATACACTTGAAAAAACTTCAAGTGTAAAAAAAAATAAGCAAATAATTACAAAAAAAGGCTTTGTGCACATAAAATCAACTTTGGTGCCCTCTTTTGGAATTATAATGAATATTATAATAAACGTAAAAACTTTATGTAACGGTAGTAGTTTTTTTCTAACATTTTGTCTCCCACTTACAAAAACCCTACCAACAAAGTTCTTTAACATTAATATTTTTGTTACAAATATATTTTGAATTTAGTAGAGGATGAATTAACTATTTTGTCCACTGTATATATATATATATATATATATATATATATATATATATATATATTCATACCAGAAAGCACACCAGGAAGTACTAATATAAACATATCTTTAAGTGCCCCTTAATAATATATTTATGTGTGTATGTAACCAACCACAAATAATGTTATGTATGCATGTAGAGTTGTGTAATATGTTTCCCTCTCTTTCCCCTTGTCAGTTTTACTCACCACATGGCAACTTTTTCAAGCATATTCTATGTGTTTTTGTCCTAAATAAAGCTTTTTCAAGGATATAAATGTCTAAATGAACTAAAAATATCAATACTACTGCAGTATTTGCCAATGGATGAGACCAAACCAAGCAGACCGTTCTACTCAATATTGTGACCTCTGACTGACTCAGCCTCAGGCACCATTACTATTAGGATTAAAATAGTTTAAAGGTGACTATGTTGTTGGTTGCTTGGGTGAAGTTTATTTCGAACATGTATACAGTTTATGTATGATACATCACATATTTGACATATTATCATTTTTTTTCTTCAAAAAATGTTGTAGAAAGAAGCAGGGCTTATTTAATCCTACCCCTTTTCCACTTCATGGCAATTAATAACAGTCAGTAAGCTCTGCCCGTTAATTTCCGCACAATTTACATCACTTCATTGTTGATACAACAACTCTCTTCATAGTTAAGTCAGTTATTATTAACCTAATGAGAGGAATAATTTTGAAAAGGTTCATGACGTATTTTGTAATTCTCATTCCTTGTATTTTACAAAAACTTAAACCTTAAACAGCCTCTTAAACTGAATCATATTAGTACATTGTGGGTGTGGCTGTTAGTCAACTTATAGAGGGCTCTCATAATGTTAAAAAATATATATTGTTTTCTGCTCTGATTATAAAAATATTAAATTTATAAGTAGGGCTGGGCGATATGGACCAAAACTGATATCACTGTATTTTTAGCCCGAATACGGTATAAACCATTATCTTAAAAATAAAAATTTTTTAAACATGCTAATTACTTAAGGTTGCCTCAGTGTTTCATGGCTAGATAACTACTGTTGAGTACTTTGTCCATTTTTTTTCTGTAAGTAGTAACGTAATGTGTTATTTATTCTTTAAAAAGCTATAAGTCAGCCATTACTATGTCAAAGCATCCATCCATCCATTTTCTACCGCTTATTCCAGGCATGTGATTTGACCAAAATGAACAAGACTGAAAATATTTCCGGGGGGCTGGGGGACGAAAGCTCCTGGTTTTTCACCAATTTAACATGCTAAAATTAACAAAGACAGCACCGTTTGAAGAAAATATTTTAGTGTTTAAAGACATGAAAACATCATTAATAGAACATACATACCCCAATTATCCTAATGAATCACTGTATATGGTTCAGTCCCAACAGTATTTAGTCACTAATATTTACATCTTGTGTTCATTTCACATCCACAGGTGTCACATTGATCAGTGTTATTATCTACAGTTTATTTACAGTATTACCTCATTACTTCAGTTCACTTCACAGATTTACTTGCTCGGAAAGCCCTAACATGAGCTTTCCTTGCAAATTTCTGAGCAGCCTGCATTTTCCTTTTGGTCTCTGCTTTTGTAGCTTCTTTTTTGGATTTCACTGCCAACTTCTGCCTCTAGTATTATATGCAAATTTATTTCAAATAAATTGTTAACTGGAATCAATAATGCGACTCTTTAAATTTCTGTAATTTCATAATATATTTTCACGTGGCTTTTTATTTTTTACCTAATTATTAACTACCCTGTCTGCAACTGAAGTGGGTTATTTGGGTGGATTTTTCCTCTCGATGTCTACGGCAGTTGTCGATGTAAACAAAGGATGAAGTCCGTAAGGTTTGTTCACTTTCGGTTGACATCCAAGAGTACCAGCTAGTGAAAAGTTGGTTTTCCCTGCTTCAAGTTGTTTCATATGTTTTTGATGTTTCGCATGTACTTCCAAAGCCTTGAAACCTAGTGATCCGTAGTCAATATTATCATGACACCACGTGCACAAAACTTTTCCGAGACGATCGATTATCCGAATAAAATCGCCGAACAAAGTCGTAACTTCCTTCTTCCCAAGAGTATCAGTGATTTCCCTTTCCATCCATCCATCCATCCATCCATTTTTTACCGCTTATTCCCTTTTGGGGTCGCGGGGGGCGCTGGCGCCTATCTCAGCTACAATCGGGCGGAAGGCGGGGTACACCCTGGACAAGTCGCCACCTCATCGCAGGGCCAACACAGATAGACAGACAACATTCACACTCACATTCACACACTAGGGCCAATTTAGTGTTGCCTTTCCATCCAGTCCCATCAAAACTTATTTTTGACATGTTTAGCAATTTCTTTTACTCATGAAGCATCCTTTCTCTCGAGAACCGACATCGTTTACATTTGAAAAATGGCGGTAGCAACGTCATCATTCATAACAGATGTCCTGAATGGTCACAAGGAACATATCGACCAATCAACTACGGCATAATATTATATTACGCCGTAGTTGATTGGTCCACAGTTTTTTTTCCCCCCCGAGATTAAAAAATACGGAATTCCAACTTTAGACGGAAAGATCACATGCCTGTTATTACCTTTGGGGTCGCGGGGGGCGCTGGTGTCTATCTCAGCTACAATCGAGCAGAAGGCAGGTTACACCCTGGACAAGTCGCCACCTCATCGCAGTACGTCAAAGCAATTTTCATTAATTTTGTTTATGAATATTAAGTTTGTATTCCTACACTTGTGTGCTGCATAAATGGAGCTTCTACTCGCACAATGTATAAATAAAGCTGAAGTCACTCACCAATCGCCAAATGCAGTTGCTGTCCCAAGCATTGAATAACTCAGGAGTCGAGAATATATATAAAAAAAAAAGTACTTTCATGCGCATCACAGTGCGTTATCTGAGAAGCCTCCGGAAACACGCAGGAAGCAGGGGTAAGCCAAAGAGGATGCCCTGTGCTTTGCTTCTCAGGCACAGAAAACATCAAAATGTACCGGAATGGCGGTATAGTCTCAAATGTATACCGCTTTCTAAAATATACTGGCATTAAGTATAATACCGGTGTATTGTGCACCCCTGTTAATAAGTAATAATTTTGTGGAAATTTACTTACCATAGTCAGGCCCGGAACAAATCCTTGTTTGTGAATGACTGAGCATTTCATGGAAGCTGCTTTTATACCCAATCATGGCACCCACCTGTTCCCAGTTAGCCTGTTCACTTGTGGGATGTTCCAAATAAGTGTTTGATGAGCATTCCTCAAATGTTTCAGTCTTTTTTGCCACTTGTGTCAGCGTTTTTGAAACATGTTGCAGTCATCAAATTCATAATGAGCTATTATTTGCCAAAAATAACAAGAGTTTTCCAGTTCGAACGTTAAGTATCTTGTATTTGCAGTGTATTCAATTGAATATAGGTTGAAAAGGATTTGCAAATCATTGTATTCTGTTTTTATACACAATATGCCAACTTCACTGGTTTTGGGTTTTCTATTTTGTCAATGAAAAAAAGTGTTGTTGAATGATACCACAATATGCAATTTTGGCAAACTTGCTGCAGCACAGTAATAAAAGGTTGTTTGAGAACCAGAACTGTATAGCGGTGGTTCTCAAATGGGGGTACGCTTACCCCAGGGGGTACTTGAAGGTATGCCAAGGGGTACGTGAGATTTTTTAAAAATATTCTAAAAATAGCAACAATTCAAAAAACCTTTATAAGTATATTCATTGAATAATACTTCAACAAAATAGGAATGTAAGTTCATAAACTGTAATAAGAAATACAACAATGCAATATTCAGTGTTGACAGCTAGATTTTTTGTGGACATGTAATATTGACGTTAAAGAATTATTTTTTTGTGAAGGAATGTTTAGAATTAAGTTCATGAATCCAGATGGATCTCTATTACAATCCCCAAAGAGGGCATTTTAAGCTGATGATTACTTCTATGTGTAGAAATCTTTATTTATAATTGAATCACTTGTTTATTTTTCAACAAGTTTTTAGTTATTTTTATATATTTTTTTCCAAATAGTTCAAGAAAAAACACTACAAATGAGCAATATTTTGCACTGTTATACAATTTAATAAATCAGAAACTGATGACATAGTACTGTATTTTACTTCTTTATCTCTTTTTTTTCAACCAAAAATGCTTTGCTTTGATTAGACGGTACTTGAATTAAAAAAAATGTTCACAGGCTGAAAAAAGGTTGAGAACCACTGCTCTATAGGATGTGTACACAATATACCTTGCTGTCCTGCGGCGTGTTGAGGATGTGCACGGCACTGGGTCTGACGCCATTGGCCTTGGCCCGTCGGTACAGGGCAAAGCGGCTCTTTCGGCGGCCGCGGTCGCCAGTGGGAAGAGAGCCATTGTACCTGGCAGAGAAGAGCGAGGGATGATTAGCATCTACAAGAATACGCACAACTTGACCTCTGCATTTAACAGTGAACACATTACATAATGGCGTCCCTGCAAAGCTGAAGAGAAACTGCAGTGGCTATAAAAAGCTTGGCTGCTTTTGTGCGGCGAGCCTTTTTGAACACTATCAAAAGACCTACTAGAGCTCAAACAGGATGAACCTCAATGAAGAGACATCTCCATAAAGCAGACCAACATGAACAGCAAACAGAAGCAAAATAAATATGTCAGCAAAGACTAACGTGTGTTATCCATGTTGAACAAGACAACACAAACTGACATGGACGTTGTTTTGTTCCAGCGACAGTTCTTGTGACACAGACGAGGCAGGAAGCCGGCATGTGACTGATAAGAGCCGCTCAGGAAGCGAACCTTCCCAGAAGTCATTGAAAAGCCTTTCCAGTAAAAGGTCACAGTCTGTCCGGTGACTTCGAAGGTCACAACACACAGATAAAGCTAACGTTTTAAAATACAAACCAAGCCTGACATTTAAGAAATAATCAGGAAATTAGATATAGAGTCTACGACTAATGTGGTCCATCCGGTTGACGATGTGGAGACCTGATTCAACATCCTGCGTCTTACTTTTTTGTGGGCACACTAAAATTCAACATAAACTTCATAACGCTTTTGTAAAAGTGTAATGATGGCGACAGCTGCTGTATGATAATACACACATAATTTCCACCTGACTTACAGTAGGGTAAAAAGGTATACAATTTCATCTTTTCCCCAACCCTAATATGGTTTTCTAAATATTCACAAGATCTGAATTGAACCTATTCAGGCCCTGTAGGTCTAGGAAGGTTCCTTGTGGTTCCAATAATAAATGGGGTTACTCAAACTGTCTGAAATAGACCCTGGCCACAACCCCAGATTCTCCGGGTACATTTCGGACCTTTTGCATCATTGTGACTTTTAGGGGGTAAGTCCATTTTGGGGTACTTTGGGAGCTTTAGGCAAAAATGGTCCTTTTTTTTTTTTTTAGAAATGTTGGGACTTTCAGGTCTGTTAGCCTAAATTTGCACCTTTACAATTAGAGTAGATTAAGAACCATCTGTTGGCAGTATGCATTAGATAGATAGATAGATAGATAGATAGATAGATAGATAGATAGATCCTATGTCCCACTCTCCCTTGTGGAGGGGGTGTATCGGCTGGGGACATCTCTGTGCTGCTGATCCGCCTCCGCTTGGGATGGTTTCCTGCCGGCTCCGCTGTGAACGGGAACGGGACTCTTGCTGCTGCTTTGAACTGGACTCTCGCGACTGTGTTGGATCCATCATGGATTGAACTTTCACAGTATCATGTTAGACCCGCTCAACATCCATTGCTTTCCTCCTCTCCAAGGTTCTCATAGTCAGCATTGTCACCGACATCCCACTGGGTGTGAGTTTTCCTTGCCCTTATGTGGGCCTACCGAGGATGTCGTAGTGGTTCGTGTTGTGGTTTGTGCAGCCCTTTGAGACACTAGTGATTTAGGGCTATATAAGTAAACATTGATTGATTGATTGATAGATAGAAAGATAGATAGATAGTACTTTATTGATTCCTTCAGGAGAGTTCCTTTAGGAAAATTAAAATTCCAGCAGCAGTGTACAGAGTTGAGATCAATTTAAATAAAAGTAATAAGTAAATAATGGGGGTTTAAATGGACACAAAATAGAGAAATATTACAATAAGAATAAAAAATAAAAAGCAACAATGGGAATAAAAATATAACAGTAAAATAAGAATATAACAAGACGAAGTAGGCAGTAGTGACTATGTTATGAAAACGTATTGCACTGTTTTTTTTTGCATCCCCTTTCATCCTTGTCCCCCCCGCCCCAGAGAGGAGTTGTACAGTCTAATGGCGTGTGGGACAAAGGAGTTTTTGAGTCTATTAGTCCTGCACTTGGGATGAAGCAGTTTAGCACTGAACAGGCTCCTCTGGCTACTGATAATGCTATGCAGAGGGTGACTGGCATCATCCAGGATGCTCACTAGTTTGTCAACAGTCCTCTTCTCTGCCACCGTCACCAGTGAGTCCAGTTTCATTCCGATTGTAGAACCGGCCCGCCTGATCAGTTTCTCAAGTCTGGAGCTGTCCTTAGATGTACTGCCCCCCCAGCACACTACCGTGTAGAACAGAACCCCGCTAATTTAAGTGCCAGTAGAGTGGAAACACAAGTTGACTTTATATGCTTAATTGTGTTTTATTGTATCTATTGAACCATTTCAAACTGTATTCACAATCCGCAAATTATGTGAAAATACCGTGTAAACATCACAAATTGTCACAAATTCAGTCAGCCATTTTGAAAATTACGCTCCGAATGTCTTTAATAATTTCTGTAGATTGACGTCACCAGATTAACATTTCTGCAGTCTGACCATAGTAACAGATCAGTCATACTGTAAATAAGCAAAAATTAGAGAGTGATGTGCTGTCTATCATTCACAACCCCTGTATACACATAAACACGTTTTTCTTCCTTTATATTCTTTCTAAATCATAACAATTACATACATAAAAAGTTATCTTACAATGAAGCCAATGGGGGCTTTCTATTTCCTTTCTAAACCCTCCTAATAACCATCCAAAACCTGCCAACAATACTGTATATACATATCATGACCTGAATATTAACCAAATATTAGCAATGTTGTTATAAGCGAGAACACAGACAAACTATTTTGTAGCAGCGGATTGATAGCACAAAGCTAAGTAGTCCTCCGCTGCTTTATTGTGAGCTAGCGATGTCCTGCTGCTCCTGCCTCATCGCGTCTCTGCTCGTTAAAGTTATTCTAAATTGTAAATCATGCTTCTCATCTGGATTTTGTGAGGATTTAGCCATAAATCTAGAAGTTATTCATCTGTGGCATTCAATTAATACCCGGAGATGGCGATAAACACACACACGGGGTCTTTAGGGAGACATATGATTCATTCTTCATATAAACAGGAAGATATGGATATCCTTTTAGTCGTCATCGGAATAAGAGAAGACATTGTACAGTCAGCTATTGTTTTATTATGTTTGTAGTTTGTATTTCTTGTTTAGCCCTTAGCAATACTGCTACATGTTGCTTAGTGTTTCACTAAAGGTGGATCTGTTTAGCAGAGCGTCTACAATGTGTAGGTCATTCTCCTTACATTCAGGATCAACAATATAATATTCAGGATCATAATTTTTCCCAAGTTAATCGTTGTTGGCTCTCACAAAGCCATCATGATTTGCATTGTTTTTTGGTGGGAAAGGGATCTGTGACTCCTACCGCTAAATCATCACGATGACGTGTCTGGCTAGCTCATAATCTCTCAAACTGGCTCGGGAATCTCAGTGAGATTGATACTTACTTGATCATATCTATTTACTTCCAAACTTTTTAAGTCTTTTGGTGTCATAAATCAGATATAAATGATAATAGCTTAAATTTAGAGGAAACATGTTTTTAAATTCTACTGGCACTTTACTTTGATATATTTTTTATTTCAAATACGCAAAAAAACAAGAGCAAACCTGATCCAATACAGTACTATAGCCTTAACAGCCATTATAACAAATTGAAAACAACGGAATATAAAAAACGAAGAAAAAAAAAATACAAAATTAGCAATGGACTTTGTTTTTTTACATAGTTGAAAAGGAGTGAGAAGAAGTTTACACTTAACTTTAACACAGCTTATACACATCTGATCTGCCAAAGGAAATAGCAGCTTTTATAGCGAGTACTCAGATAATAGGCGTGTGACGGTAAATATATTCTAATTTCCCACCTGGTACACATAAAAAGTGAAAGAAAGTAAGTGTTTTTTGTGTCATGCATTTACGTGTAATCAAATACATCCATCCATCCATCCATCATCTTCCGCTTATCCGAGGTCGGGTCGCGGGGGCAGCAGCCTAAGCAGGGAAGCCCAGACTTCCCTATCTCCAGCCACTTCGTCTAGCTCTTCCCGGGGGATCCCGAGGCGTTCCCAGGCCAGCCGGGAGACATAGTCTTCCCAACGTGTCCTGGGTCTTCCCCGTGGCCTCCTACCGGTTGGACGTGCCCTAAACACCTCCCTAGGGAGGCGTTCGGGTGGCATCCTGACCAGATGCCCGAACCACCTCATCTGGCTCCTCTCGATGTGGAGGAGCAGCGGCTTTAAGTTGAGCTCCTCCCGGATGGCAGAGCTTCTCACCCTATCTCTAAGGGAGAGCCCCGCCACCCGGCGGAGGAAACTCATTTCGGCCGCTTGTACCCGTGATCTTATCCTTTCGGTCATGACCCAAAGCTCATGACCATAGGTGAGGATGGGAACGTAGATCGACCGGTAAATTGAGAGCTTTGCCTTCCGGCTCAGCTCCTTCTTCACCACAACGGATCGATACAACGTCCGCATTACTGAAGACGCCGCACCGATCCGCCTGTCGATCTCACGATCCACTCTTCCCCCACTCGTGAACAAGACTCCTAGGTACTTGAACTCCTCCACTTGGGGCAGGGTATCCTCCCCAACCCGGAGATGGCACTCCACCCTTTTCCGGGCGAGAACCATGGACTCGGACTTGGAGGTGCTGATTCTCATTCCGGTCGCTTCACACTCGGCTGCGAACCGATCCAGTGAGAGCTGAAGATCCCGGCCAGATGAAGCCATCAGGACTACATCATCTGCAAAAAGCAGAGACCTAATCCCGTGGCCACCAAACCGGAACCCCTCAACGCCTTGGCTGTGCCTAGAAATTCTGTCCATAAAAGTTATGAACAGAATGGGTGACAAAGGACAGCCTTGGCGGAGTCCAACCCTCACTGGAAACGTGTCCGACTTACTGCCAGCAATGCGGACCAAGCTCTGACACTGATCATACAGGGAGCGGACTGCCACAATAAGACATTCCGATACCCCATACTCTCTGAGCACTCCCCACAGGACTTCCCGAGGGACACGGTCGAATGCCTTCTCCAAGTCCACAAAGCACATGTAGACTGGTTGGGCAAACTCCCATGCACCCTCAAGAACCCTGCCGAGAGTATAGAGCTGGTCCACAGTTCCACGACCAGGACGAAAACCACACTGTTCCTCCTGAATCCGAGGTTCGACTATCCGGCGAAGCCTCCTCTCCAGTACACCTGAATAAACCTTACCGGGAAGGCTGAGGAGTGTGATCCCACGATAGTTGGAACACACCCTCCGGTCCCCCTTCTTAAAGAGAGGGACCACCACCCCGGTCTGCCAATCCAGAGGTACCGCCCCCGATGTCCACGCGATGCTGCAGAGTCTTGTCAACCAAGACAGCCCCACAGCATCCAGAGCCTTAAGGAACTCCGGGCGGATCTCATCCACCCCCGGGGCCTTGCCGCCGAGGAGCTTTTTAACTACCTCAGCGACCTCAGCCCCAGAAATAGGAGAGTCCACTACAGATTCCCCAGGCACCGCTTCCTCAAAGAAAGACGTGTTGGTGGGATTGAGGAGGTCTTCGAAGTATTCCCTCCACCGATCTACAACATCTGCAGTCGAAGTCAGCAGAACACCATCCGCACCATACACGGTGTTGATAGTGCACTGCTTCCCCTTCCTGAGGCGCCGTATGGTGGTCCAGAATCGCTTCGAAGCCGTCCGGAAGTCGTTTTCCATGGCTTCCCCGAACTCTTCCCATGTCCGAGTTTTTGCCTCCGCGACCGCTAAAGCTGCACACCGCTTGGCCCGTCGGTACCCGTCCACTGCCTCCGGAGTCCTATGAGCCAAAAGAACCCAATAGGACTCCTTCTTCAGCTTGACGGCATCCCTCACTGCTGGTGTCCACCAACGGGTTCTGGGATTACCGCCACGACAGGCACCAACAACCTTGCGGCCACAGCTCCAATCAGCCGCCTCGACAATAGAGGTTCGAAACATGGTCCACTCGGACTCAATGTCCCGCACCTCCCTCGTAATCAAATACAAGCGATCGTAAAAGGCCAAGTATTTGCAGCGGGTGCGGAGATCCATACATGCAGGGCACCTCCACAAGCTAGGAGAGTGTGCATTAACACCGCCGTGAAAGGCGGTGTGTGGAAACGTGCAGAACACCTCCCGACGCGTGCATGTCTTTGAATTTATGACAAGCAATAGCGCTAAGTAGACAGAGCCTGGAAACACCCTTCTGTCATTTGTTAACATTTTGCTTTCTGGATGAAGTACGTAAACAAGACAAGTGCGGGCCGGGGGCTAATTGTGGACTTCAGGTTGTTTTTAATGGGCTTGTGAAACAGTCTAGAAATACAAAAAACACAAAAAAAGACTGCAAAAACAGATAAACAGAACAAAAGGCATTGTGTGACAAGAACAGCTGAAATGTTAATAGTAATAACCAACTTGAAAAACACTCGGAGATCTGAATGACCCCCAAAATGTAATTGCTCGTTTCACATCCCATCTCTCTGACATTTCCTGAAAGTTTAATCAAAATACACCAATGACTTTTTGAGCTAAGTTGCTAACTAACTAACTAACTGATTAACAAACAAACCCTGGCGACAAATACATAACCTCCTATCGGAAATAAATAATGACAAGGATAATCATCTTCCAGAAACTTGCAGGTTCCTGGTACGAATCCAGCTTCCGCCTTCCTAGTCACTGCAGTTGTGTCCTTGGGCAAGACACATCACCCAACTTGCTCACAGTGTCAGTCACACTGGTTGAATAGTGTTTGTGGCAGCATCACCCTCAATAAAAAACAACAACAGCAAAAGGCATAATGGGATGAGAAAAAGCTGAAATGTTGATACTAATAACCAACTACAATAACACTCGGAGATCCGGATCACCCCCTGAAAACGTTCACGTTACTTATACATTTCGGACATTTCCTAAAACTTTCATCAAAATTCATCAATGACTTTTAGTTATGTTGCTAACTAACGAACTGACAAAAAGACCCCCAGCGAAAACATAACATCCTGGCTGAGGTAATAGTAACAACATATAAATATTTGTATTACTTCTTTGTAGTCTTTTTAATACATGACAGGCACATGCGCCATGGCTAATTATGCCAGTTCGATGATGTATACCCCCAGAACTGACCAACGCAAAACAGCACTTTTAAAAGGCTACATTATGCTAAAACAGCTACAAAAAGGCAAATAAAAAGCAAGGCAAGGTGGACTACTATGCTTGAATTATGGCGGTTCAATTTTAGATTTGTGACTTAACAAATTCAAATTTTTATGACCGTTAGAATGACATGGAATTTAAAGGTTTAAAGTATACTGAATGTATTATATGTGCATTTCAACACATATACATGCATTTCAGTCTGTGTTTGTTTATCTTTATTTTCAAGTCAGCTCCCTCGTCGGCCCTGCCTGATAACCCTTTCAAACTACTACATTCTTTTCAGCCGACACGAAGACAGAAAAGCATGTTAATAAAAAGAGACTAGATGACACATAACTGCAATAAGAAAAGGGCAGAAAGAGGAAATCAAAGATGCAAGGGAAGATAAGGAGCAGAGATGATAGAGAAAAGCCTGTGGCAGAGTTCCAGCATCTATGACGTACGATCACACTGGCCACTTGTGTCCTGCATGCACAAACATTATAAAGCACGGCATGAAATATTCACTCCTTGTGGGAGCCCACTTGGGACACAAGCTTTGTTTTCAATAAAGACAATGCTCTCTCACAAGATATTGAAAGCATAGGAGAGGCCAAGCGCATCATAACGGACAAAAGGCAAGACTGATGGACAGGGCAGCGCATGGTTTCGTGGCTGGCTGACGTAATGAGCGGTGGCAGGCGCAGGCGGCTCACATGGCCTGCATGGAGGCTGGCATCGACCACACGACCGCATGTGTGACATCATCAATGCTGACAGACGCAAGGTCGAACCATGCAGGCACACTACATGGACCAGCAAAATAAGAGAAGTGACAACAGAGAGTAGAAACAACCAGACATGAATAACAGGTCTCATACAGTGGGGCAAAAAAGTATTTAGTCAGCCACCGATTGTGCAAGTTCTCCGACTTAAAATGATGACAAAGTTCTGTAATTGTCATCATAGGTACACTTCAACTGTGAGAGACAGAGTGTGAAAAAACAATCCAGGAATTCACATTGTAGGAATTTTAAAGAATTTATTTGTAAATTATGGTGGAAAATAAGTATTTGGTCCCTTCAAACAAGGAAGATCTCTGACTCTCACAGACCTGTAACTTCTTCTTCAAGAAGCTCTTCTGTCCTCCACTCATTACCTGTATTAATGGAACCTGGTTGAACTCGTTATCTGTATAAAAGACACCTGTCCACAGCCTCAAACAGTCAGACTCCAAACTCCAATATGGCCAAGACCAAAGAGCTGTTGAAGGACACCAGGAAAAGAATTGTAGACCTGCACCAGACTTGGAAGAGTGAATCTACAATAGGCAAGCAGCTTGGTGTGGAAAAAATAAGACTGTGGGAGCAATTATCAGAAAATGGAAGACATACAAGACCACTGATAATCTCCCTCGATCTGGGGCTCCACGCAAAATCTCATCCCGTGGGGTCAAAATGATCATGAGAACGGTGAGCAAAAATCCCAGAACCACACGGGGGGACCTGGTGAATGACCTGCAGAGAGCTGGGACCAAAGTAACAAAGGTTACCATCAGTAACACACTACACCAACAGGGAATCAAATCCTGCAGTGCCAGATGTGTCCCCCTGCTTAAGCCAGTGCATGTCTAGGCCAGTCTGAATTTTGCCAGAGAGCACATGGATGATACAGCAGAGGATTGGGAGAATGTCGTGTGGTCAGCTGAAACCAAAATATAACTTTTTGGTATAAACTCAACTTGTCGTCTTTGGAGGAAGAAGAATACTGAGTTGCATCCCAAGAACAGCATACTTACTGTGAAGCATGGGGGTGGAAACATCATGCTTTGGTGCTGTTTTTCTGCTAAGGGGACAGGACGACTGATCCGTGTTAAGGAAAGAATGAATTGGGCCATGTATCGTGAGATTTTGAGCCCAAACCTCCTTTCATCAGTGAGCGCTTTAAATGGTTGACCAAATACTTATTTTCCACCATAATTTACAAAGAAATTATTTAAAATTCCTACAATGTGAATTTCTGGATTTTTTTTTCACATTCTGTCTCTCACAGTTGAAGTGTACCTATGATGACATTTACAGACCTCTGTTATTTTAAGAGGGAGAACTTGCACAATCGGTGATGGACTAAATACTTTTTTGCCCCACTGTAAATAATTCCAAGTGCAACAATGTAGTGCACTCAACCTCCTCATGCTATCCAACTCACAAGTCAATGAAAGTACCTATATTGTAAGAATGAAGAGGGATGTTGAAAAATCATTAGAGGACGTCATTTGTAAGAAGGCTGTGAGGGACAAAATTTGAGTAACAAATTTTAAAAAAAAGGAGGGATTTTCCAATCAAGGTTTTATGCTGATGATTACGATTATGAATGAGTGAGATCAGCCGATACCAATACCAATCACATGCATTACCTGTATTTGTTTTAATGTATTTATGGTAAAGTGCTATACAGTTTAACAATATAAACACCATATTTAAACTACAAAAAAAACTCATTCTCGTTCTCGGCGAGTAACATGGTCAGCCTTGTCCTCCAGTGATAATGTTACGCAAGATACAAAAAAGTTTGAATTATTTGCCATAATGGAGGTGGTGTTTATTAGCTAAGAGGAGCATCTCCACACTTTGTATGGAGACACATAATTAGCTGATTGCTGCATGTCAGCAGAGGGACTAAAAATAAATACACTGTCAGCAAGAGGGGACTGCCGTTTGTGATCTGCAATAAAATGAAGCAATCGCTGATGGCAATCACATACTTTTTCCCAAAATCGACGACTCTGAACAGTGAAGGATCAATCAGCCCATCCCTAATACAAACCTAACAGATTATGTTCAGACATACAAAATGAACAGTGATAGTGATCAATCAGTCTATCCTTAAAACAAAGCTAAAAGATTATCTTCAGAAATATAAATTCACTTTCTTCTACCACTTCTTTTACAAAAAAATACATGCTGTCATGCTAGTCAGGGTTTCTCCTACATGTAATTGATCATCCATCCATCCATTTTCTACCACAGTCACGGCAAAATAAAAGCCCCCAGTGCCCCATACACTTAATAAATAAAGGTATTTAAGTGAAAACAAATTTAAGAAATATATTGTATGAATGGATATATAAAGACTAGTATTCACACACTGTGGACTAGGGCTGCACAGAAAATTTGGCCACTGAAAAAAGAGAAAGACTTTGATCACCACAACAGCGCTGTCGAAACAAGATGTTGGGATGACGTAAGCAAGACGCATGCAATGGGCTGCTTGCAAGTTGCAATTAAAGATTATTTTGATAGTCAACGATTAACTTAACGATGACCTGATAAAAAGCATAAAACTACTCAGTGACTCTAATTTAGTCATCTGCATTTAAATTCAACTTAAAATATTATTGGCATATACTAACAAAGTTGACTAATTCATTCCAAAATATTTATTTATACTGTAAATTTAAGGATTTTGTGGTGATGTGTTCAAACACTGCACACAGGTACAATATATAATTGATTAACTCCTGGCTTTTTGAGCAATTTAATATACTAGATCATTTTTTAACATTTTAGCTATCTAACAAATTGTATATTTATTCTCTAATGATTTCAGCACCGTAGTGCCTATGGTTTGTGTCAACCGTGTGTTATGTGTGTGTCTGTGATTGATGTTTGTTATTGTGCCGACGCTGCGTCACACCTAAAGTTCTTGACAAAAAAAAAAAAAAAAAGTACCTGAATTGTTTTAGACAATTTCTAGCTGGTGGAATTTGATAATTATGACAGTTAAATCTTTTTTGCACACAACTTGTCTCACACTTGTTAGCTAGCCAGCAAGATAGCTAACTATCTTACTGAGTTTGTTTGTTTGTACTTGTTTGAAGGACAATGTGCAGTTACATTAAGAAGATGGCTGCACCAGATTTAGCACCATGCTAAATTCAATCTGTAGTCCTTTTATGGCACATTTAACATCCACAATTAAAACTACACAGAATTGAAAATACACAACAATATTAAAATTACATAGTGAAAAGCAATTTAAAATACAAGTACAATACATAGAGGGTATGTATCAGTGGGCGGTCAAGTTACAGTATTTTAGCAGCTTCATTCAAAGTGTAGAAGTATATAAAGTGCAGCAGTTTTTATCAAAGTCCACATAACACAGCATACAGTGCAGTAGCCATCAGGTGGTACCCATTAGGGTATCATCCAACATCCATATACCCCATTGGTACTGCATACATGAACAAGATTGCGATGTTGAGGTCGCATCCTCCAGATCAGACATCATGCCTACGCTCTAAATGTTTTGCCATAAAAAACACGGTCTGATTTGCAACCGGTGATGTTGTTGCGAGGGTGCTGACCCGCTTCAGTCTGTAAAAATTGTCAACAAATTTGTCAGCGACCAATTTTATTGTCGATATTTGTCGACAAATCATTGCACCGCTAGACTGAAGCAGACGCAGCATGTCTGCGATGTGGACATACTTTGATATATCCAAGACAACCCACGGACAGCGATCTACAAAATGTGCATTGTGCAACTAATAAGAGGACAGAGGCCCTTTTAAGGAGAGAAAGTAAAGTTGGAGCAGCAGCGCGAAGCAAAAGTGATGTCAGTGTTTTGGGACAATAGAGGCTCGCTGCAGGTCCCGCCGTTCGTCGCAAATATCGAGCGACAGACGAAAAGAGTTTCCAAACGTGAGTACAGTCTCCAATAACACCAGAAAAAAACATGCTAGATTTGATTGTGTTTGATAAGAAAAAGTCACTAAAATAATTTTTTACAGAGTATAGCCTGTATGTACAATAAGCAGCAACTATTTATAAATAGAGCAAAACACTATAATAGAAGACAAAATATATGTGGATACTAATTACTAATAAACAAGTTGTATTACATGTAAAACAATATTTTGGTCTTTTTAAGAGAAAATAAATGCATCATCGCCTATTATGCAAATTTACTAATGACATCAAATTGAACCCTCGGCCAGGCCCCCACTGCCACAAGTATATTAGCAATCTGTAGAAAACGATGCTTGTGTCCAAAAAGGTGGAGAAAGTCACCAGATCTGTCGCTTTTAAGAAAAACAGAATCTAGAGCGGACTGAATACTTGCTATATACTGTATAATGAGAAAGTAACATCTTATTCTCTGGCAGACCAGGTGGATAAGAGTTGTTTTACAAAGCAGAGCTACTATGCCATCTACCTTATGGAGTTGAAACAACAAGCTACATTCCCAGTCAGTCCCGTTAAAATTTATTGAGGGAAAACATGCCGCGCAAAATCTTTTTGTGGCAATCCACATTACTGATGGCGGACTGCAACGACACAATCTACATTTGGGAAACATTGCACACACCTTTCCATCATTTCACCAAAAACAGTTTTCAACATAAAAATGTGTTTATTTTTTTGGCCAATGTTGACATGCTAGAAAGACTCAAAATATGAATATTCTTCAAACAAAAGGTGGATTTTGTGTATTGGTATTTTTGCAACGGCTCGCATCGCCTTATGTTGGGGTTGTTTCCAATGCAAAATTGTACTGCTGCAGGTCACAAAAGCGAAGTGAAAGCATCAGTCGAAAAAAAACAAAGGACGGCAAAGCTCAGATGGTACAACGGCCGTACCAGCTACGTGAGGGTTCTTGTTCGATTACAGCTTCCCTCATCCCAGTCACTGCAGTTGTGACTTTGGGTGTGACGCTTCATCCACCTTACTCCCAGTGCCTGTCACATAGGTGTATGTTTGATGGTGGTCGGAAGGGCCGTAGGTATTGGCAGCAAATTGGCAGCCATGCTTGCGTTCGTCTAGTAGCTGTGGCGACAAACGTAGCTTACAACCATCATGTGTGAATGTGGAGTAAATAAATGATGGGTTCTCAGCTCTCTGTGAGGCGCGTTGAGTGTCAAGAAAAGCGCTTTAAAAATGTAATTCATTATTATGACAAAAAACAATGGCAAAGCCATAACAACATGGTAAGGTAACCTTAGCATGTGTAATAGTCATTTCTAATCGGGGAATCTAACCCTAGCTTAAAATTGTTCCTGGCTAGTAGTACTGCAGTAGGGCTGGGCAATTAAAGCAAAAATAATAATCACGATTATTTTGATTGGTATTGTAATCACGATTAAGTACACGAGCAGTATCAGACACATTATTTTCCCAAACAAATGTTTTTTTCTCCTCACAATGACCACATTTCACTAACACGTATGTCAATTTCCCTAATATGCTGCGTTTCACAGCGGATTCCGTTTTATTGGCCAATTATTTGACTTTTTCCATAGTTACATGAATGCGAAAATCATATGCTTTATTTTCTTATTGAGTTTAGAGATTATTGATTAGCCATACTAGCGCTGTGTTAAATAAAAAGTAGCAACCATAGTGACATTACAAACTCTTAGTAGACGTGCTCTTTTTTCCACTTATTTGCTCCTCATCCGTTTCACCCTTACAAGTTCCATAATTTGCATGTATGCTGCACGGTTTATTAATTGTTTTTCCCCGATTATTATGTATTCCTGATCGTGCGAAGTCATATTAAAAATGTAAATTACAATTTAATTAATTCTCCGGCCCCATACTGTAGTACCTGTTTTTACTGTGCAAGGAAAAAGGGACAGTACATGGAAGGTCCTTTTCAACTCCTCATGCACAAAACAAGACCCATAGAGGATGGGTTTGGTGTGGAAGAAGCCTGTCTAACAGCCTTTGGGATGAACTACAATGGATATGGCCTTTCTCCGGTCCAAAGTGAGTGACTTATGAACCTCACAAACACACTTAAAGTCTTCTCAGGGAAGTGGAATCAGCTAAGCTGCAACGGTGGAGGGGACAGACTTTAAATTTTCGAATATTTTTTTACTTCGGTCAGCAGCCTTATTGTTTATGTATACTACTGTTAGTGGAAGACTGAATCAGCATTAACGAGCACCTCCCTTGGTATCTGAGAAAGTCGCTGTGCTCAATCAGTGTTATGGTGTGGCCAGCGACTCATCAGTATTCAGATGCAGGACGGCCACATCCTCCTCTCTCCATGTTGTCTCCAAGACATAGGCCATTAGGTCAGTTATCTTTGGCACAGACAGGAAGCTGTGTGGGCCAACAGGGATGTCTGCGTAATCCAGCCGGGATGTGACCGCACAACTGTGGCATTCCCTCTCCGCTCCCTGTAGACCTTGCATAGCGTGGAGGAGCTGCAGACCCGTGGAAGTCGCTGGCTCTTGTCATCAACACATCCTGCTGGTGAAAAGGAGGGGCTTCTCTCCGCCTACTTATTTTTTTCCAGTCCCTTGAGCATCACGGCTGGACTGCGACTCCATTTGTAAATCCACAACAAATAATGCTTCTACCATAAAATGCATGTATTTTTTTTTTTTTGCAGACAGTGCCTACTTTGGGCCATTAAAGATCCAGCATAGGATGACATCATTGGGATTCAGCCTCAGCAATCCAGCATCTCCCTCCCACTCTCGCTACACCTACAACCATTGATGAAAAAGTGCCTCGCTTTGTGAAAAAGAGAGAAAGGGGATATTGCAGGATGACACCTAAACACCACACACTGCACAATGCTGAGAGAGAACACTGCAGGTTTTAAAGTTAGTTAGTTTGGAACACTGCTGCACACCGATGGATAATCCGCAGGCTGTTGTAAAAACGTTACGTGCATCAAGCATGCATTCGCTTTTGTTTTGTTTTTAATAACGTGAACGCTACCTCCTGATGATGGAGCTACTCTCCATCGCACACATTTCTCCTCTACTACGATAAAGCCACTCCACACACACTTACCCCAAAATGACCAGTTCGCCGTATTTTATCGAGTCTTTAACGGGCACATCATCATCTCCGTCCTTTTTCGGGGAATTCATCAGCAATTACTCCAGCAATTAGGTACTAACTGTAAAAAGAAAAGAGGGGGGAAAAAGACGAGTCGTCCTCAGCAAGAGGCGATGAAACAATGCTAACACCCTCGAAAGTGCCGCTTGGGGCTTGCCGCCTTACTGAAGTTTGGACACAGTTGGACAAGGTTTCCCCTGACTTGCTGTAGTTATTTGTTGGACACTTTTGATCCGGCGAAGGAGCATCTTTTGGTCGTGTTTTTTTTTATATCCAGTGTGCGGCTAGCTCGTAGCAAGGAAATCTGTTCAATAGCGGGAGGCGGAGACAAGACGGGCTAGTGGGTGGGAGTGGAACGTACCACTTGCAACAGGGGTGAAACCTAAACCTCACGTTTAAAAATATGAATTATAATCACGTACAATAACCATTCCTTGCTTTCATAAACATTAACACTCTTAAAAAAACACTACATGTTTTTATTTACAAGACGATTTCATGTCAGCAGAGAAATGTAACGTCTGTTTAGACGAAGAGTCCCCCCTCCAACGGATGAGAAACTGATGAAAAGAGGCATTTCTACGTCAATACAGTGCGATACTAAATATTCTGGTGTCAGCCCAATATGAAGTATATACGGGGCTAATACCGATACTAATACCAATACTTTTTACTTAAAAATTTTCAAGACCATTTAATGATTTTGTGGGTTTTTTTTAACTTTAATTAGTTGGTCAGGATTGTAATCAGAATATTCAATGTACATTACCTCACTTTAAAATCTTGATTGGATCCGTCACGGAGATCTCTACTCAAAACCCTCAAATCAGCGTCTACCATTGAAATGAACTGAAATCAAATTAGTGCTTGGACCCCCCAAAACAACACCATTTTAACATACAACATGGCTTTTAAAAAGCAAAACAAACTTTGAGATAAGAACTAGTGTATAAAACAATACAATAAAAGGTAGCACAAACAACTGCAGTCATTTTATGAAATATTGTAAAAATAATGTGCAGTATTTACCTTGGAGAGTGGACGTCTACATACAGTATCTCCTTCCAGCTGCTTCGCCGTCAAACACACCATCAGCAGCTTCTCCATTTTTTAATGGTAATTCTTTAATGTCCTTGGCTCATTCTGCTTTAGTATGGTGCAGACTAGTAGTACTTTGCCCCAACTGCTTCATCAAGTTAGCTATATGCTACTCGCGTTGTCATGTTTTTTATGATTTCCATCCATTTCCTACCGCTTATTCCCTTTTGGGGTCGCGGGGGGCGCTGGCGCCTATCTCAGCTACAATCGGGCGGGGGGCGGAGTACACCCTGGACAAGTCGCCACCTCGTGATTTATTTCTTTAATTTAATTAAACTCATCCAATTCTTTATTTTCAGCAGTATCCTTCACATTCACTTTCTACTTTCCAATGTTTGTAAAAACAATATTTATGTCCTTTTCTAGCCATAAGCCAATGCTAGTGAGTAAGACCAGATGTTTTAGGACGGATCTCACAGCTTTCACTGTGACGATGAAGAAAAAAATAAAGAATAAGACAAAGAATATTCGAAGTCCAATTAAAATTTTTGACCACAATAAGTCAATAGGGCAAAATAATTCAACAAAAAAAGACTTTTGGCTTTCATTTAAATCTTTTGACTTTTTGCTACTAAAACATAGCTGTCAAACCTGTTGTTTATCAGCGACCTGCCGTTCCCGTATTTTTCCCATAGGCCTACGACAAAAAAAAATCCTCTGTCTTACTACCGATCTGCTCAGCAACTCTCGTCTAAACATTGGTGTAACACATTCTGTTGAAGTCCGGTTTTCAAAATAAAAATACGCCATTGCAGGGTTGCACCACAGTATCCAAGTCTACTTTTTAGGGCTTTCAATAATCGATTCAAATCCAGATTGAGATTCTTCCATCCATCCATTTTCTACCGCTTGTCCCTTTTGGGGTCGCTGGGGTTGCTGGACCCTATCTCAGATGCACACGGGCGGAAGGCGGGATACACCCTGGACAAGTCGCTACTTCTTCGCAGGGACAACACAATATTCGTACTCACATTCACACACTAGGGCCAATTTTAATGCAGTCATCATATTCTCATCTGTGATAATTCTGAATTGATTCAAATACTTTGTTAAATACTTGTTTGTACTCATTGGTGTATATGTCAGCAAAGAGGATATTTTGAAACCAGTAACCTGTTTTAATAAAGTTTTATAACAAGTAATATATCGCAAGAACTGGTTCAGATCGAGAATCGATACTAAATTGAATCAAATCGTCACCCCAAAGAGTTGAATGGTGGGTTGTTTACTTTTGCATGAAGACTAGCTATAAGGTAATGGTCGTGCCACCCTTTTTATGTAGTGTGTGTCTGCGTGTGTGTTGTGGTAACAAGAATGTGGGTTAACACAGCGCCTCAAACAAGACACCCTTTCTTCCAGTCCGGGAGTCATGTGGGAGTTGGGAGACAAAAACCTGCCTGGGGCTCGTTCATCTCCCACTCTCTCTTGCATAGTTCTCTCCTTTTCATTTTTGTTTTGTTTTGAAAATTATTTTTCATTTCAATTGTAAAAAATAAGGGTTTGCCTAAGGGCAACTTACTCACATGAGTTGTTACTTGTGTCACCACTTGGGGGCAGTACATCTCAGTAGGGAAGACCAGTCTTACAATCACACACACACACACACACACACACACACACACACACACACACACACACACACACACACACACACGCACACACACACACACTCACACACACACACATGCATACGCACACACACGCACATGCACACACACGCATGCGCACACAAACACACACACTTGTAGCCCTTACCGCTATATTTATAACATATTATTTTATTATAATGATAATGGACTAAATTCTGTATATATTGTGTTGCACACCACACAAAACCATGAGACACCCATGCAGGCGTCTGAGAGGACATAGAGCATTCCCCAAAAGACCTTACTATTGTTAAAGAAACTGCCCTTTTTTTAAATTTTGCCCCTGTTACTAATCATAATTACAGAAAATACATTTTAAAGATGATAACGTTGATGAGAGCACAAAGAGACTGTGTGCCAGTCAAAGTTACAGTTGCCTATACTTTAAATCTCTTGTGTTCAGACAAGATTTAGCTGTAGTTTTTAACCCACCTTGATTGCCCACTGTGGTGCAACTGGGTTTTTAGTTGTGTGCTTTTACTTTGAGGGCCTTCCTTTACAGGCTACAGGATTTGCCGAAAGGGATAAGCAGTAGAAAATGGATGAATGGATGGTTTTAAAAATCCATCCATCCATTTTATACCGCTTGTCTCTTTCAGGGTCGCGGGGGGTGCTGGAGCCTATCTTAGCTGCATTCGGGCGGAAGGCGCGGTACACGCTGGACAAGTCGCCATCTCATCGCAGGGCCAACACAGATAGACAGACAACATTCACACTCACATTCACACACTATGAATATCAAAATGGCATCCTCTGATTTTTCAGTGTGCGACATGTCTGACTGTACTTTCTGGTGCCCGCTCTGGTTATGGTCAACATCAGAATCAGAATCAGAATAATCTTTCCAGATTAGATTAGATTAGTTTAGATCAGGGGTTTGGAACCTATGGCTCTAGAGCCAGATGTGGCTCTTTTGATGACTGCATCTGGCTCTCAGATACATCTGAGCTGACATTGCCTAACACGATTAGTAATGAATAATTCCGCTGGTAATCGGTGTTAAAAATAACGTTCAACATATAAAACATTCTTATGCATTTTAATCCATCCATCCATCCGTTTTCAACCGCACCTGTTCAATAAGTCACATCAATGGTAAGAAGTCCATCCATCTATTCTCTACCGCTTGTCCCTTTTGGGGTCGCGGGGGTTGCTGGAGCATATCTCAGCTGCATTTGGGCGGAAGGCGGAGTACACCCTGGAGAATTCGCCCCCTCATCACAGGGCCAACACAGATAGACAGACGACATTCACACTCACATTCACACACTAGGGACAATTTAGTGTTGCGAAAGAAGTGTTTTATTCATTATTGGTTAGCTTCAGAATAAAAATGATATAAAATATAAGATTTATACTCTAAAAATGTAGGTCTTACTTATAAAATGCATGCATTTATTTGTATTCAGTGTTAAAACATATGATACGGCTCTCACGGATATACACTTTAAAAAATTTGGCTTTCATGGCTCTCTCAGCCAAAAGGTTCCCGCCCCCTGGTTTAGATAGTACTTTATTTATTCCATCAGGAGAGTTCCTTCAGGAAAATAAAAAAAATTCAGCACAATCCCATTCAAGATCAGACAAACATTACAGGGAGACAGAACAGGATGGCTGACGGGTCTGCCGGCTTCCAGCGCCCCTTACAAAAAAGGTGTGATACAGGTAAACACGTGGAGGGAAGGGGGTGGGGGGTGGGGGGGGGGATAGAAGATTAAAATAAATATAAAAAAATCAGTCTAAACCTGGGCCCTGGAGCGGGGGTCCAGACTGAGGCCAAGGGAAAAGAACAACTCATAGCCATAGTACACATCCCTCTTACATGTGTGTAAGAGGGAAACATCAAACAACAAAGAGCACAAAGGACATGTAAGACATTAAAGTAACGGAGCTGATGCAACCAGCCACGTCTACATACAGCTATGAATAAAAACTAAAAGAAACATGTACACTGTGGTGGCCTCTGCGGTGTTCCACGCCATCGTCCGCTGGGGTGGAGGGAGACAGGAGCAGACCCAACAAAGCAACCAAGAGAGCCGACTCCACTCTCGGCCGCCAACCAACTCCCGGCCAGTGTCCAGTCTGCATGGATAAGTAAGGACACGTCCAAGGAGATTGAGGTGTCCGACACCTGCTCACCCAGCCAAGACACCACGAAGCTTGTCCGTCCATCCATTTTCTGCCGCCTGTCGCTTTTTCGGGTCAGAAGGCGGTGTACACCCTGGACAAGTCGCCAACTTATCACAGAGAATCAGAATCAGAAATACTTAAATAATTCCCGAGGGGAAATTAAGATTTTCAGCACAATCCCATTCAAGTGCAGACAAAAATTTCAGGGAGACAGAACAGGATCGCTGATGGGTCTGCCAACTTTTGGCGCCCCTTCCAAAAAAGGTGAGAAACAGGTAAACACTGGAGAGGGGGGTTAAAAAAATAAAATAAAAATTGTCTAAGCCTGGCCCGCTGAAGAGGGGGTCCAGACTGAGGCCAAGGGAAAAAAATTCATAGCCATAGCACACATAAACTTGTGGGTTTGGGGAAACATAAAAGAACACAAAGGACATTAAAATAAATTTAAAGAGCAGAACTGATGCATCCAGCCACTTCTACATACAGCCACAAAAGTAAAACAAACAAAAAAATTACATGTGGTGGCCTCTGCGGTGTTCAACGCCATCGTCTGCTGGGGTGGGAGGAGCATGGCCAGAGACAGGAGCATACCCATCAAAGCAACCACCCTTGGCTGTCCACCATCTCTTGGCCAGTGTCCAGTTAGCATGGATGAGCGAAGATATGTCCAAGGAAACATTAAATACTGCTACATTCAAAGTTTTATCAAAAATAATTTGACAAATTCTCAATGACTTATGAAAAATTAGTTAACTGAGTCAATAATCAACTTAGTTAGCTGAATTCCGACCATGTCCCTACAGATAGTTTACTTGGTGTTTTTCCACTAATCTTGCTTGAATTTTACACACACATGTGCTTGTCAGTATAAGCGTCACTATGTACCAAACTATATGCCCTAAAGTTACAGTGGGTGTTTTTTATAGAGCATGGAAATGTTTGAAAAATTTCAGGCCAATCCAAATGATGAGGTTTGATAACTGTGCCACCATCTGGTGTATTTGCTGTAAATATTAGCACAACACAGTAGGTATTCATGTTTTGACACATTTTACTTGCAGCACTTCAGGAGGATAAGAGGATGTCCTTGTCTTTTCACACAGAAACGAAATAGTATTGTCACGTAGACACACGTACCGGATATATACAAGCTGTGTTTGCATTTACACAAGAACATTTGAGGAGCTTCCATTTGCACACATATTTAACTGTGCAAACGAATGCAGAATGAAAATTGGACAAATAAAGGTCTCTCAAAGAGACTTAAGCTGAGGCTTTATCAATCATCAATCAATCAATGTTTACTTATATAGCCCTAAATCACTAGTGTCTCAAAGGGCTGCACAAACCACTACGACATCCTCGGTAGGCCCACATAAGGGCAAGGAAAACTCACACCCAGTGGGACGTCGGTGACAATGATGACTATGAGAACCTTGGAGAGGAGGAAAGCAATGGATGTCGAGCGGGTCTAACATGATACTGTGAAAGTTTAATCCATAATGGATCCAACACAGTCGCGAGAGTCCAGTCCAAAGCGGATCCAACACAGCAGCGAGAGTCCCGTTCACATCGGAGCCAGCAGGAAAACATCCCAAGCGGAGGCGGATCAGCAGCGCAGAGATGTCCCCAGCCGATACACAGGCGAGCAGTACATGGTCACCGGATCGGACTGGACCCCCTCCACAAGGGAGAGTGGGACATAGGAGAAAAAGAAAAGAAACGGCAGATCAACTGGTCTAAAAAGGGAGTCTATTTAAAGGCTAGAGTATACAAATGAGTTTTAAGGTGAGACTTAAATGCTTCTACTGGGGTGGCATCTCAAACTTTTACCGGGAGGGCATTCCAGAGTACTGGAGCCCGAAATGAAAACGCTCTATAGCCCACAGACTTTTTTTGGGCTTTGGGAATCACTAATAAGCCGGAGTCCTTTGAACGCAGATTTCTTGCCGGGACATATGGTGCAATGCAATCGGCAAGATAGGATGGGGCTAGACCGTGTAGTATTTTATACGTAAGTAGTAAGACCTTAAAGTCACATCTTAAGTGCACAGGAAGCCAGTGCAGGTGAGCCAGTACAGGTGTAATGTGATCAAACTTTCTTGTTCTTGTCAAAAGTCTAGCAGCCGCATTTTGTACCAACTGTAATCTTTTAATGCTAGACATGGGGAGACCCGAAAATAGTACGTTACAGTAATCGAGACGAGACGTAACAAACGCATGGATAATGATCTCAGCGTCTTTAGTGGACAGAATGGAGTGAATTTTAGCGATATTACGGAGATGAAAGTAGGCCGTTTTAGTAACGCTTTTAATGTGTGACTCAAAGGAGAGAGTTGGGTCGAAGATAACACCCAGATTCTTTACCGTGTCGCCTTGTTTAATTGTTTGGTTGTCAAATGTTAGAGTTGTATCATTAAATAGAGGTCGGTGTCTAGCAGGACCGATAATCAGCATTTCCGTTTTTTTGGCGTTGAGTTGCAAAAAGTTAGCGGACATCCATTGTTTAATTTCATTAAGACACGCCTCCAGCTGACTACAATCCGGCGTGTTGGTCAGCTTTAGGGGCATGTAGAGTTGGGTGTCATCAGCATAACAGTGAAAGCTAATACCGTATTTGTGTATGATGTCACCTAGCGGCAGCATGTAGATGCTGAAGAGTGCAGGACCAAGGACCGAACCCTGGGGAACTCAAAACGTTAACTTAACGTAGTCCGAGGTCACATTGTTATGGGAGAAGCACTGCATCCTATCAGTAAGATAAGAGTTAAACCAAGACAGGGCTAAGTCTGACATACCAATTTGTGTTTTGATACGTTCTAATAAAATATTATGATTGACGGTATCGAAAGCAGCACTAAGATCGAGGAGCAGCAACATAGATGACGCATCAGAATCCATCGTTAGCAATAGATCATTAGTCATTTTTGCGAGGGCTGTCTCCGTGGAATGATTTGCCCTGAAACCGTATTGAAAGGTTTTACATAGATTGTTAGACGCTAAGTGTTCCTTTAACTGTTCCGCAACAATTTTTTCGAGGATTTTTGAAATAAAGGGAAGGTGAGACACCGGTCGGTAGTTTACCATGAGGTCAGGATCGAGGTTAGGTCTTCTAAGAAGAGGATGAATAACCGCTTTTTTGAATGCTAGGGGAACAGTGCCGGAGGAAAGTGATACGTTTATAATATTTAGTTAGCACTGATGGACCTAATAATACAAAGAGCTCCTTGATCAGTTTCCCAGGAAGTGGGTCAAGTAAACATGTTGTTTGTTTTATTCCATTTACACGTTGTAACAATTCCTCTAATGTTATTTCCTCAAAACAAGAGAAACTATTTTGGAGGGCAGTATCCGCCGTATATACAATCGTGTCATTGTTAATAGAACCCAGTTGTAGCTGGGACGCATTGTCTTTAATCTCCTTTCTAATGACTTCAATTTTCTTACTAAAGAATTGCATAAAGTCATCAGCTGAGTGGGTGGAGCTACTGGAAGCAATCCCTTGTTGGGTTAGCGATGCTACCGTACTAAACAAAAATTTAGGATCGTTTTTATTACGGTGGATGAGATTTGAGTAATATTTAGCTTTAGCTAAGGTAAGCATGTGTTTATAAGTTATTAAACCATCACTCCATGCTTGATGGTGCACCTCAAGTTTAGTCGTGCGCCATTTGCGTTCCAGCTTTCTACATAATAATTTCTGAGCTCTAGTTTCTTCTGTAAACCACGGGGTACACTTTTTTGGAGCCTTTTTTAACTTTAGCGGTGCTATGTTATCAATGGTTTCGCGCAGGGCGTGGTTAAAGTTGTTAGTGAGGTTATAAATAGAGCCCACATACTTTGGGAATGGTGCCATTACCAAGGGCAGTAGGTCAGCAAGAGTTGTCGTTGTGGCCGTATTAATGTTGCGGCTGCTATAGCAGTTATTATTATTAGTTTGCCGAACATGCGTCTGAACCTCAAATTTTATAAGGTAATGATCGGACAATACTTTAGTATACGGGAGTATCGTAACTTTGGAAACGGTGATACCCCTGACAAGCACTAGGTCTATCGTATTACCGTTGCGATGCGTGGGTTCATTTATTATTTGTGTGAGACCACAGCTATCAATTATAGTCTGGAGCGCTACGTACGGTGGGTCCGATGGGGTATTCATATGGATATTAAAGTCCCCCATTATGATTATATTATCGGCGTGTGTCACTAGATCAACAACGAACTCTGAGAATTCATTGATAAAGTCCGAATAGGGCCCTGGGGGGCGGTAGATAACAGCCAGGTGTAGAGGCAGCGGTGTGACAGACCTCATAGTAAGCACCTCAAACGATTTATATTTATTATTTATGGTAGGACTAAGGTTAAAGTTTTTGTTGTATATTAGTGCGACCCCCCCACCCCTTTTCAGAGGACGGGCAATATGCGCATGTGTAAAGTTAGGAGGACATGCCTCGTTTAGCGCAAAAAAGTCGTTTGGTTTAAGCCAGGTTTCGCTGAGACCGATGACGTTAAGATTGTTGTCTCTGATGATATCATTAACTAACAACGTTTTGGGAGACAATGATCTTATGTTTAAAAAACCTATATTATAGGTAGTGGGCTGTTTTAGGGTATTTTTGATCAAATTATCCATAGTAGCAATATTAATAATGTTGTGTTTATTATGCCCAGTGCATTTAGTATAATTACGACCATATCTAGGAATTGATACGACGGGAATTTTCCGATTGTTTGTTTGTTGCTTTGATAAACTGCACGCATCATAGTTAGCCACCTCAGTAAAACACATGTCCAACTCTGAAACACTCGAAGCAGAAAAAACTTGTTCTAATTTAACTGACTCCTTACCCAGACCAGTAGTCTCGCATCTTCCATTTAAATCCGGCTTCAGGATGGAGGGAAGTGGTGTTCTGTGGGGATTAGCCTTCTGCTTTGTTTTTAGCCCCGCTCGGCATCCGCGTTTCCGATCACACCGCTGGCGTCTGCTCCGTAGACGGCCCCCGCTGCTACTATACTCCCCTGCTTCACAGGCCGCTGGATGTAGCCGTCGACGTATTCCCGTGCTAGTTAGCAGGTCTAGCAAGCACGCGTCTATCAGTCCAAAACGGCCCGATATGTCCACATCCAGAAGTGTCTGGCGGTCGTACGTGATCACGGAGTGACCACGATGTGAGCCAGCCATAAAGTATCAATAATCCACCCGGCTGAGTTTCATTGGAGTTTTTTTATACTCTGCATGCTTTAATTGTGAAATCATCGTGTTGGTAGAAGCTGGGTGAACCAGATGTGTCTTTTCCCACTCCGGGATTAAAGCCATACCCCATTCCCTCACTTTTTTCCCTAGTCCTCACTACTATGACTATGCTCTACTTTGGACTCATTTCTGCTGGCCTTGTTCTCAACCTCAATGTAAAGACGACATCGAATGCATCAGCCGGAGTACTTTATTGTTGCACACTTTGAAAGTCTCTGTCGCAGAGCTAGTGACTCAACGTTACTAAAAATTATGTCATTGAAGGAGAATTTGTCTTCTCCTCACTGAGGTCCAAGAAGAGGCAGAATTGCTCGAATCAAATAACGACACCAAAGACACGAATCATCAACAGATGCTTTGTTCTTTTTGGCGCCCCTCCAAACGTGTCACCTTACACATGTTTTCACTGCTTGTACCGCACTATGCTACAATGTGGACATCTTAACACAACATAAGTCTGACAATTTGACCAAAAAAAGGTCTTTAGAGTCACCCCAAACCCACAAGAACCAGTTGCACGGATGACGTCCTGGCGTAAACACTCTGGTTTTATTGTCACACAAGACAGTTTGGATTATGTTTGGCATTTTCCTGTGTTTTGAATTATTTCGTGTCCTGGTGCTCTTGTTTCATCACTATTCCTGTTTGGTGTATGTGTTTTGAAGCTGTTGTGGCACAGAAACAGGTGGCTTTGGTGCCTTGTGCTCTGCTGCAATGGAGGCGATGGAGAAAGAATACTTCATCAAATATTAGACATATTGTCTGCCCAGCAAGTAACGAGCAGACACCAAAATGTATTCAATTGGTGTGTTTTCGTGTCCACTGGTTATTCTTTAATGGTGTTTTTTTTTCATAGGCAATGAATTATAATTATTTAAAAAAAAAAACTTTTAACAACATGCATTTTCCAGCATCTAAAACATTCCAGAGCATGAACCATGGCAAGAGTGCACCTGTGGCGTTCCTAAAATAGGTTCTGTTGTTTAGATTGCGCTTCAATACTGCTCAGAAAAGGTAGTACATATTATAGTTCTGTTCGGCAACAGCAAATCACCACAGTCTGGCGCTCATAGATGTGCAGTTAATGAGTGTCTCCTTGCTGACAGCCGGTAGTCCAAGCTAAAAACTCATTTAAATGAAGCGGTATGCACCACTTTTGTTCCTGTTATCAATTGTACACTCAGATCCGGTTTTACTATGGTCCAAATACCGCACACTAAACAGCATGTGCATACCAGTGTAGCATACGCATTTTTTGCGTATGCTACACTGGGAAAACATGCAAATATAATTATTTATCGTCTACAATGTGATTAACCAAGGCTAAAACTGTTCCATATTTAGCACGTTTGTAAGGTACGCGCAAACTGGTCCAGTTCCACACAAACATCTCTGCTGCGGTCACTATGGCAAGAAGGAGGCGATCGGTGCAATGACGACAAAGAGAAACAATCCTTTGTGTGCGTCAGAACTGTCAGAAATAAAATAATAGACCGCACCTACTAAGATCGAAGTATACCTGATTTATTAAGTTCTAAATAACATGTGCTAAATACTGTGTTCCAACAATAAAATTCCATACTATTAGTAGCTGTGTTGTGGGTGATGTACTAAAACTGCGAGAAAAATTTACAGGAGGTGCAAAAGTGGTGCATACCACCATGCTTAAATGAGAAATTTAGATTTCTCAGAATGTGGTTTATTTCGTTTTAGACTTTTATGACAGTTAGACCTGCAGACACATTAAGTGGTGTTTACAATGCTCTCCACTTCTTTAAATACTACGAACTTTCAGAATGAGTACTTAATTTAGAAATGTTGTCACCTTTCCTAAATGGCGGTTAACTTCTTTTTGCACTTGCATTACAGTTAGCAATGTTAATATATGTGATTCAAAACGTTCTTCTGTACGGTTAGCGAAGGTTTTATGATAACAAAAATTGTTGGCAAAGAGAAAACTGTAATGTATCTGCTGTCAAGCATGCAAAAACCATATGTAATTGCAGTAATATACTAACGCAATTAAGTTAAACCATGTGTACTTTTGTTAACAAGGCCTGGTTGACACACTTCCATTCGAAGTCTGAAAAAGCTGAATATGTATATACTCAAACACACGCACGCACGCACGCACACACACATAATATAAATCTAGAATATGCAGGGGATACTTTGGAATGTGTTTACTTGCCAACAATGTTAAAAAATAATAATAATAGTAGTTGATGACATGGCTCAGCATAATTCTCAACACAACAGGTATCTCTGGTAAGTATGGGCTTCTAACTGGGAGAAACGAATTGATTGCATGACTGACTCAATTAAGTAGAAAAACGGATTATAGTACTTACCAGGTGTGGGAAAAAAATCGATTCGAATTTGAATTGCGATTCTCACGTTGTGCGATTCAGAATCGATTCTCTTTTTTTTTTTAAATCGATTTTTTAAAAAAAACGATTTTTTTTTTTTTTTAATCAATCCAACAAAACAATACACAACAATACCATAACAATGCAATCCAATTCCAAAACCAAACCTGAACCAGCAACTCTCAAAACTGCAATATACAGAGCAATTGAGAGAACACACAAACACGACACAAAACAAACCAAAACTAGTGAAACAAAAATGAATATTATCAACAACAGCATCAATATTAGTTATAATTTCAGCATAGCAGTGATTAAAAATCCCTCATTGACATTATCATTAGACATTTATAAAAATAAAAAATAAAAGATCAATAGTGTCACAGTGGCTTACACTTGCATCGCATCTCATAAGCTTGACAACACACTGTGTCCAATGTTTTCACAAAGATAAAATAAGTCATATTTTGGGTTCGTCTAATAGTTAAAACAAATTTACATTATTGCAATCAGTTGATAAAACATTGTCCTTTACAATTATAAAAGATTTTTTACAAAAATCTACTACTCTGCTAGCATGTCAGCAGACTGGGGTAGATCCTGCTGATTTACTATGTATTGAATGAATAGAGAATCGTTTTGAATCGGAAAAATATAATTTTTCAATCGAGAATCGTGTTGAATCGAAATAAATCGATTTATGATAGAATCGCAACCCTAAGAATCAACATTGAATAGAATCGTGGGACACCCAAAGATTTGCAGCCCTAGTAATTACTCACACACACACTTATTTAAGAAAATGTGAGTGTGGGATGGGGCGGGGGGTACTGGAGCACATCACGAGGAAATATGATGACATCATGTGAGTGGGAGAAGATAGGCGAGTGATTTGTCAGCTGAAGGGTGGCCAGAAATAAGTACAATCTCTTCTTGTCACATGACCCTTGTAATCATGTATTTTTTACAGCAGTCTATTCTAAGCTAGAGTATACACAATTTGCTACTATGCAGTTCTATTCTTACAATAATAATGAGCAGTTGTCATTGTGCTGTTGTTATTATTTGTGTTGCAAATAAATATCTTGTTTTATTTTTTTATTTTAATACTATATATTCATTTTTTTTTTATTTACTAGGCCCATATAAAACGATACATGAAAATGCATTACATGATACATGTTTAAATTCGCAATCATGTTGTTGTACTTAAAGAGAAGTCATTTTCTATCAATCTATGATAAAATTTTATTTCTATAATTGTTATCATTAATTGTATAAACAATTTAATTCAAATTGTATTTATTATAGCACATTTAAAATAACCTCAGTAAACAAATATGATGAACAGAAATAAAATCAACTTAAAGATAGTGCAAATACAGTGTCAGTAATTACAATTTGATACAGTATAATGAATAGACGACTAAAACAACAATAGTAGAGCTCTGTAGAGAAGTAAAAAATGTGTGTAGTTATTTTTATATGTATCATTATTTTAGAATTCGTATGATGACTATTATTTGAAATATTTATCTAATTATCTTTTAACATATTTCAACTAACAGCAACTATAGAAACATGAAAATACTAACAAACAACAACTAAATCATAAAAATAGGAGCCTTTACTTTCTGTTAGCCTTTTTTATTAGATTTATGAAACAATCCAGACATCCTTCCATCTTCTTCTGCTTATCCGAAGTTCCAGTCCAAGCAGAAACGTCCAGACGTTCCGCTCCCCAGCCACTTTGTCTAGGTCCTCCTGGGATCTCAAGGCGTTTTCCAGGCCAGCTGGGAGACATATTCCCCCCAAAGTGTCCTGGTTCTTCCATTTGGCCTCCTACCTGTCGTACGTGCCCTAAACACCTCCCCATGGAGGCGTTCGGGCGAAACCGGACCGGTACTTTTTTAGAGGCGGTATAGTACCGAATATGATTCATTAGTATCACGGTACTATACTAATACTGGTATACCGTACAACCCTGCTTCCAAGTAAAAAAGCTGTCATTAAAGAGAATGCAGAGAAACAGGAAACACTGAAGGAGGGCAGGAAATGAGATAATGACTTACTCCAGAGGAAAAACTGCAGTGCCGTGATGTCCTCAACATGTGGTCCACTTTTTGCTAATGTCTGTGCTTTCTGTTGCACCTGTCACAGCAAACACACACGTACAAACCTCAACACACACCACAGATGGCTCATTGTGACCTGACTGTTTATATTTGCCTCGTTTTGTGTCTAATTCAGGGATGAAAGTTGTAACACTGACTAATTATGTTGCGGTAAATGCTGTGGGAGACACCAGAGAAACATTTACTCTAATTAGCACCCTGTGCACCACACACATCCAAGGCTATTGATTATTAACACAAAGTGCATGCAATGTGGCAACCTTTGGCCTGATTTACAACCACTTGAAGACACTACAGTGGCACTTGTTGATTATTTCATCATTGCAACATTATAGTAAACTGTCACAATCTCACAGTTTCAAAGCAAAAAGTATTAATCGCTGAATTAGGTGACCTCAGCATCTCTGCATACAAAGTGCTGCAATTTCTGCAAACCGTAACCACAATGATAAACTTGTGAACCAGAGAAGTGGTTTATTGTGGAACAACATGCCTTCCTAAGTAATTACAGTGACCTTTAACTAGACATATAATTTACTGTGCGATAGCAAAACTCAACAACCTCCACAGCTGCTCATTATATGCCGTTATATGTACTAAAAAGGTGCAGGTTGATTTATTCTTTATTAAAAAGGGTGAACAGTACCTTCCAGCTATCATCCATCCATCCATCCATCATCTTCCGCTTATCCGAGGTCGGGTCGCGGGGGCAGCAGCCTAAGCAGGGAAGCCCAGACTTCCCTATCTCCAGCCACTTCGTCTAGCTCTTCCCGGGGGATCCCGAGGCGTTCCCAGGCCAGCCGGGAGACATAGTCTTTCCAACGTGTCCTGGGTCTTCCCCGTGGCCTCCTACCAGCTGGACGTGCCCTAAACACATCCCTAGGGAGGCGTTCGGGTGGCATCCTGACCAGATGCCCGAACCACCTCATCTGGCTCCTCTCGATGTGGAGGAGCAGCGGCTTTACGTTGAGCTCCTCCCGGATGGCAGAGCTTCTCACCCTATCTCTAAGGGAGAGCCCCGCCACCCGGCGGAGGAAACTCATTTCGGCCGCTTGTACCCGTGATCTTATCCTTTCGGTCATGACCCAAAGCTCATGACCATAGGTGAGGATGGGAACGTAGATCGACCGGTAAATTGAGAGCTTTGCCTTCCGGCTCAGCTCCTTCTTCACCACAACGGATCGATACAACGTCCGCATTACTGAAGACGCCGCACCGATCCGCCTGTCGATCTCACGATCCACTCTTCCCCCACTCGTGAACAAGACTCCTAGGTACTTGAACTCCTCCACTTGGGGCAGGGTCTCCTCCCCAACCCGGAGATGGCACTCCACCGTTTTCCGGGCGAGAACCATGGACTCGGACTTGGAGGTGCTGATTCTCATTCCGGTCGCTTCACACTCGGCTGCGAACCGATCCAGTGAGAGCTGAAGATCCCGGCCAGATGAAGCCATCAGGACTACATCATCTGCAAAAAGCAGAGACCTAATCCCGTGGCCACCAAACCGGAACCCCTCAACGCCTTGACTGCGCCTAGAAATTCTGTCCATAAAAGTTATGAACAGAATCGGTGACAAAGGACAGCCTTGGCGGAGTCCAACCTTCACTGGAAACGTGTCCGACTTACTGCCAGCAATGCGGACCAAGCTCTGACACTGATCATACAGGGAGCGGACTGCCACAATAAGACATTCCGATACCCCATACTCTCTGAGCACTCCCCACAGGACTTCCCGAGGGACACGGTCGAATGCCTTCTCCAAGTCCACAAAGCACATGTAGACTGGTTGGGCAAACTCCCATGCACCCTCAAGAACCCTGCCGAGAGTATAGAGCTGGTCCACAGTTCCACGACCAGGACGAAAACCACACTGTTCCTCCTGAATCCGAGGTTCGACTATCCGGCGAAGCCTCCTCTCCAGTACACCTGAATAAACCTTACCGGGAAGGCTGAGGAGTGTGATCCCACGATAGTTGGAACACACCCTCCGGTCCCCCTTCTTATCATTTTTACTAAAATATATAACAGGAATTACACTCAGCTCTGAATTACTTATGCAAACAAAACTCTCTTCGTCTCTCTCTTAGTTTTATTATCTTGCAAATATGGGTCAGAGGTACACGATAGTGTATTAAAAGTGTGTTAGCTTTGATGCTGGAATTTAGAAAAATCTTTAAATGCACTTTTAGTATACACTTGTTTGTCTGCAGCTCTAATTCTAAGGAGCTGTGTTTGTGTGTCTCGTTAAGGATTGGGACAAGAGGATGCAAATGTTATCAGTATAGCTTTGGTAGTTACATGCTAACATTATGTTTGAACAGCAATATCAAGATAGATTAGCATATTTGATGAAGAAAAACATTAAGATCAAACTCACATCTGCAGGGCTGCCAAGTTCCAGAAAATGACAAAGGTGAGACTTTAGTGGCATGATCTATTCGAAAAAAGAAAAATGTACAGATTGTCAAAAGCATTTTTGGGGGTAGAAATGTCACAGGTTACATTACCAACAACATCTCTGACATCTGACAATCAAGGCATGAACGTAACAATCCACATTTTGTATACTTATGCTAATGTAGCATCCGAGCATGATGCTGAAGAACTGGGGACATCCTCCTTTGACAGGCATAACATTGGTCACACCAGTTTCTAATGTCACTATGCATAGTGGGTCAATAACAAGTCATTTGGGCACGTGCCAATATCTGGTCGTAGGCAAGGAGAGTCATCAAAGGAGTACCATGCAAGTGTGCCAGGTTCTCGGGCACCATTAGAGCCGAGATGTTGACCTTTTCCGTTTGCCCTACCTCGGACAGCCCCACAACACTACACAACAGGTCCAACGACAACAGAAAGCAATTGGAACTCACGCCACAGTCTCTTCAAACCCTGACTTGCTTTCTTCAACCTCCATTTTGGGTGTCGTCGGCGGTCCTCTTCCAACCAAGACAAAGCCTGATTGATGTCAGCATCACTATGTTGGAGCTTTTGGACGTCGGAACCCTTGCGAGACATGTTAACCATCAAGTTCCTGTCCACACAAGCTTGGGGGTCAGAGGCTGGAAAAAGAGTCCACTGCAGAGACCGTGGTGGGGGTCTCCAATGCCCACATCGTCATCTATGACTGTCTCAGCCCCCGTGTGTATGAAAGTGGTGCTTGTATCATGGGCATCCCATCCACCAACTCTGCATCAGGGACGGGCCTGCGTGAAAGAGCATCCACATTAGTATGTTGAGCCCCAATTTTGTGCACAATTACTCAGTCATATGGTTCAAGTTCTAGACGCCCTGTCCTATTTATATCCATGGGAAGGCGTCAAAGTCCCATCAATGGCCGAGGATTGGTGGCAATATTAAAGGCCTACTGAAATGAGATTTTTTTATTTAACGGGGATAGCAGGTCCATTCTATGTGTCATACTTGATCATTTCGCGATATTGCCATATTTTTGCTGAAAGGATTTAGTAGAGAACATCCACGATAAAGTTCGCAACTTTTGGTCGCTAATAAAAAAGCCTTGCCTTTACCGGAAGTAGCAGACGATGTGCGTGTGACGTCACCGGTGTGAGGGCTCCTCACATCCTCACATTGTTTATAATGTGAGCCAACAGCAGTAAGAGCAATTCGGACCGAGGAAGCGACGATTTCCCCATTCATTTGAGCGAAGATGAAATATTCGTGGATGAGGAAAGTTAGAGTGAAGCAATAATAAAAAAAAAGAAAAAAAAGAAAGGGGATGGCTCCAGGCGGCGGCAGTGGGAGAGCTTCAGATATAATTAGACACATTTATTAGGATAATTCTGGAAAATCCCTTATCTGCTTATTGTGTTAATAGTATTTTACTGAGATTATAGTCATACCTGAAAGTCGGGTGGCTGTGGTGAACGCCAGTGTCTCTCATAGAAGCCATGGAGGAGCCAAGATCACAGCTCCCTTTTTGAGCTGCAGGATGAGGTCGCATATTCCACTCAAGTCTCTGGTAAGAGCCGACTTAATATCAAAATTTTCCCATCCAAAAACTTGCTGGTTGACGTAGAGAAACATGTTCGCTTGACCGCTCTGTGTTAAAGCTTCACAATAAAGAAACACCGGCTGTGTTTCGGTGCTAAAGGCAGCTGCAATCCACCGCTTTCCACCAACAGCTTTCTTATTTAACGTCTCCATTATTAATTGAACAAATTGCAAAAGATTCAGCAACACAGATGTCCAAAATACTGTGTAATTGCGCGATGAAAAGAGATGACTTTTAGCCGTAAGTGGTGCTGGGCTAATATGTCCCCTCCAACCAATAACGTCACAAACACGCGTCATCATACGCGTGATAATTCCGCGACGTTTTCAACAGGAAACTCCGCGGGAAATTTAAAATTGTGATTTAGTAAACTAAACCGGCCGTATTGGCGTGTGTTGCACTGTTAAGATTACATCATTGATATATAAACTATCAGACTGCGTGGTCGGTAGTAGTGGGTTTCAGTAGGCCTTTAAAGGGACGAAGACCCATGTTGTGTCAGACATTACAAGCAGCCCACACAATTGCCCACAACTCCCTATTGTATGTAGACCACCAACGTTTGACTGCCGCGAGGAAACAACAAGAATACACCACGACTCTCTCGAGACCATCAGCACATGGCACCGGCAGCCCCCAGTAAAGCGTCTGTATAAAGAAGGAAACAATGGTTGAAGTCTGGATATCTCATAATTGTTTCAGCACAGAGTGTCCCGCAGGAACACAAATGCTTTTTGGGTCCACCGAAATTTGACGGCCTTACCTGTCAGGTGACTGAGAGGGGCAGAACACTGGGCAAAACTGATCGTAAATCTCCAATAATAACAACAAAGCCCCAAAAAGGCACACACCTTAGTAGTGGCACACGGCATAGGCAATGAATTCACTTTCTCAGTGATCTTTGGACCAGGGCAAAGGCCCTCAGCGGAGACAACATGCCAGATGAAGACCACATGGCGCCGAGCAAGATAGCACTTTCTGACATTGAGCCTGGGCCCAGCTAAATGGTAAATGGGTTAAACTTGTATATCGCTTTTCTACCTTCAAGGTACTCAAAGCACTTTGACACTATTTCCCCATTGACCCATTCACACAGGCATTCACACACTGATGGCGGGACCTGCAATGCAAGACGCTAACCACGACCCATTAGGAGCAAGTGTGAAGTGTCTTGCTCAAGGAGACAACGGACGTGACTAGGTTGGTAGAAGCTGGGGATCCAACCAACCACTCTCCCAACTGTGCCACGCCGTCTCTTCAAACCTCAAACCGGGAGAAGACCTCCCCTGGAGCACTGAGGTGGTCATCGAATGACTTACCAATTATGAGTATATCATCAAGATACACCATGCAGACATAAAAAGGCAACCCCTTCAACACGCCGCTTATAATAATAATAATAATAATGTATTAGATTTATATCGCGCTTTCCTATTGTTAGATACTCAAAGCGCTCACAGAGAAGTGGGAACCCATCATTCATTCACACCTGGTATATAATATATATTATAGGGTGAGGTGCGTTATTTGAGAGTGGTTACCAGGGTAAATGTGGCATTTCAACAGTTTGGAGACGCTCCTACTACCCCATGCAGGGCTGAACACCTCTTGTTGCTTCACCAGAAGGGCCTACAACGGTTGTCTTTGATCTCGACAACTGATAGTCAGAGACATACAGCAAGGGGGCATCCACCCGTCCACCTAAACATTCTGCAAGGGGAAATACATCACACTCATCAATTTGATAAAACACCTATAGGTGAGCCAGGGTACAATTTCAATTCTTGGTCGGTAGGGTTGATTGATCGTGCTGCAGTGCACTCAATCTTCACAGGCGCCACTGAGCATGCAATCACTTAATCCCTTTCGTCACTTCCCTTAGGTTCTAAATAGCCCAGGGAAGGTCCAACTGTTGGTCCGGCCAAACGCGGGGACTCTACCTGGACAGGGACAATCATCTCATTGAATGATGGAACAGTAATGTCCGTACGCATTGAGATGTCACAACATAAAGTCTGTCGCATGTAGCAAATGAATGCTGTTATCCCAATGTTAATGAGGCCCTGGCCCACATCCATAATTGCATGAGTCTGCTGCATAAAATCCTATCAATTAATACAGTCACGTCAATACTATCAACAAGCTCTCTCACATAGGGTTTGGACTTGGACTCACCAACCGAACAAGAGTCTGTTGTGAGGTCTGGCGCTGCATCTGATGTCCTCGCTGGGACCCTGTGGCGAGAGCACTGGCATCCTAATCTCGATACTATCTACTGGCCGTTTCCCTGCCTCTGTCCCTACAAAGATGGGGATGGTGAAGGTCTGAAGGGCGAAATAAACCTCACACCCTATCTCGGTTGCTGTTCATCTTCATAGGATGGCACCCTCGGGCCCTTGTAGTCTGACCGACACGGTGAGATGCCAGCAGTGGTGTCTCGGGTCTCCCGTCTCTTTGGAGACCAATCCTTGCGGTCATATTCATCTTGGCGCCTACTAGACCAGCCCCTTGTGCTCATGTCCAGACTGAAGATCCTGGCATTGGACCTGCAGCCGTTCTTGCCACAATTGCAGCTTTAGGAGGGACAATGCTCCCTCTGCTGCCCTGAGCTATGGTGATGCCCCCCAGGAAAATAGGAGTGATGACTGCTGCACTCAGCTTCACCTGCGCATGCTCTGAGATCCTTCACTTTTGTCTGTAAGTCTGCTATTTTTGTAGTGTTCCAAGGCATACACAAGCTTTTCTGTAACATTTGCATTATAATCCACAATATGCTGGCGTTGTCCAAAATCCTCCTTCAACTTCTCCTTCACTTGCTTATAATCACCCTGGAAATCTGATGACAAACTTTTCCATACCAAAAAAGCTGCGCCATCCAGTTTTGCCGGTAGGAGACCTGCCAAATCCGCGGCGTAATTTCCGCACCTGGCTTGTGCATTGACGGCAGCTTCCAACTGCTTCGCCTATGTAGCAAAGGGCTTCTCGCCGTCTCCGGAAATTGCCGCCCGAAACTTGACTTTTACACAACTCAGGCCAGTACTCCACGCAGCAGCACTCACAAAATAATCCTTGTGCATGTCGTCGCTTACTGCTTCATTTTCTTGGGGTTCCTACCACAGCAACTCGCTGATGACCTCAGTGCTGCGCCAACACTCTAACGTCATCAAAGGGACAACAATCATTAAGTTCAACTGTTACACAAACAAGCAGCGTAAGTACATAGTGGCCAGAGACAGAAGTTTCGACATAGCACACAGCTCCGCCCCATCTGGAGTCATGTTTGTGTTTTTGCAGCAGGGTATACAAATAATTGCTATTGCGACATTCAGCAGACACAATCACAACAGCAGCTTCTTTCATTAAAAAAACTCAGTTCATTTTTATACAAACCCCGTTTCCATATGAGTTGGGAAATTGTGTTAGATGTAAATATAAACGGAATACAATGATTTGCATATCATTTTCAACCCATATTCAGTTGACTGTGCTACAAAGACAAGATTATTGATGTTTAAACATTTTTTTTTTTTGCAAATAATCATCAACTTTAGAATTTGATGCCAGCAACACGTGACAAAGAAGTTGGGAAAAGAGGCAATAAATACTGATAAAGTTGAGAAATGCCAATCTAACACTTATTTGGAACATCCCACAGGTGTGCAGGCTAATTGGGAACAGGTGGGTGTCATGATTGGTTATAAAAGCAGCTTCCATGAAATGCTAAGTAATTCACAAACAAGGATGGGGCGAGGGTCACCAATTTGTAAGCAAATTGTCGAACAGTTTTAGAACAACATTTCTCAACGAGCTGTTGCAAGGAATTTAGGGATTTTACTGTCAACGGTCCGTAAAATAATCAAAAGGTTCAAAGAATCTGGAGAAATCTGTCATGGTCCATGTCTTGGACCATGTCATATTCTGGTTTTGTTTCTGTTTTGTTATCCTGTGTTGTATTCGACGTCTTTGGTTCCCAGTGGCACTTCCTTTTTGGTTTTCTGTTGTCATGGTTACTCATTTAGTGTCACCTGTTTCTTGTTTGTCGTCACGCACCTGTTTTGATTAATTATCTCCTTATTTAAGACTGCCCTTGTTTGTCATTCGTTGTCGGACTGTAGTTTGCTAAACGCAACAAGTGACATCGCTCTTCCCGCATTGTGGTAACTATCTTTTTTCACCCTATTAGTTTCCATGCTATTTTGTTTGTTTAATTGTCCATAGTTTACATACTAGCGCTTTCTGTTCATTCTAGCTTCCACGCTAGTTCTGTTTGTTTTGTCTGTAGTGCCTTGTGCAAGTGTTTTTTGTTCGTAGCTTGTTTAGTAATATTAATAAATCATTATCCTTACCCTCACGCTGTGTTTCATCCACTTGCACCCACGAGAGAACAACTTTTCACCACGATGCCAGCCAAACGTCACAAAACCACTGCACGTAAGCGATGATATTACGGACCTTTGAACCCTCAGGCGGTACTGCATAAAAAAAAAAGACATCAGTGTGTAAAGGATATCACCACATGGGCTCAGGAACACTTCAAAAAATCCCTCAGTAACTAGAGTTGGTTGCCACATCTGTAAATGCAAATTAAAACTCTACTATGCAAAGCAAAACCCATATATCAACAACAACAAGGAACATCTCTGGCTTCGCTGGGCCCGAGCTAACCTAAGATGGACTGATGCAAAGTGAAAAGGTGTTCTGTGGTCTCACGAGTCCACATTTCAAATTATATTTGGAAACTGTGGACGTGGTCTCCTCCGGAACAAAGAGGAAAATAACGATCTGGATTGTTATAGGCGCAAAGTTCAAAAGCCAGCATCTGTGATGGTATGGGGGTGCATTAGTGCCCAAGGCCTGGGCAACTTACACATCTGTGAAGGCACCATTAATGCTGAAAGGTCCATACAGGTTTTGGAGCAACATATGTTGTGATCCAAGCAACGTTATCATTGACACCCCTGCTTATTTCAGCAAGACAAGTGTTACAACAGCGTGGCTTCGTAAAAAAAAGAGTGCGGGTACTTTCCTGGCCCGCCTGCAGTCCAGACCTGTCTCCCATCGAAAATGTGTGGCGCATTATGAAGCATAAAATACGACAGCGGAGACCCCGGACTGTTGAGCGACTAAAGCTTTACATAAAACAAGAATGAGAAAGAATTCCACTTTCAAAGCTTCAACAATTAGTTTCCTCTGTTCCCAAACGTTTATTGAGTGTTGTTAAAAGAAAAGGTGATGTAACACAGTGGTGAACATGCCCTTTCTCACGTGTTGCAGCCATGTAATTCTAAGTTTATTATTATTTGCAAAAAAAAAAAAAAAAGTTTATGAGTTTGAACATCAAATATCTTGTTTTTGTAGTGCATTCAACTGAATATGGGTTGAAAAGGATTTGCAAATCATTGAATTCCGTTTATATTTACATCTAACACAATTTCCCAACTCATATGGAAACGGGGTTTCTACTTAGCAAACTCATCTGGTGGGCCGGATAATCCTGTTTATGGGCCCGATCAGGGTCCCAGGTCCAAAACATTCAAAAAAGTTGCTAGATTTGCCACTAGTTGCTTTTGAGAAAGAAAGTCAATAAGAGGCGTAGGAAAGAGACTAGATTTAGCGGGAGATTCGCCAAGTTGACGACACTGCACAGAGGTGTGTGTAAAAGATAGACGCCAAGACCCGCCTTAAGTTGCTTCTGATTAATTTATATTGCCTCGTGCGTTAATTGGTTGGCTAGATTTAGGCACAAGAACATATGGATTGGTCTTGGATTGGTTATTATGCTAAGGCAATCAGAGTTACTCGATCCACGGCAAGCCGCGAAGACAAATATAAATTTTTATGAAAAAAATAAATATAAAGCAGTGAGGAAATATAAGCATGTGGCGTGACAATGGGTTAAATTGCGTGACTTTCAATTTCAAAGTGTGAAACTTGGCAGCTCTGCATCTGCCATGTCTGTTGCTTTACTGCTACAAGCTGTTTGTGTGTCTCTAAAAAGAGTGATTGTGTATTACCCATTATTTACATATACATTAACTGCACGCGAACAATAGCAAAACTAGCATAGCTTTGTTCACTACATGCAAGGCCACCCCTGACTAAATTGGGGCCTGAAACTAAATTTTATTTTTAGACGTGCTCATAACAAAATAAAATTCATGTTTTTTTTCGTATTCATGTGAAACAGTTTTTATAATTTTTGGACTCAAACTTAAATTTAATTTGATGAATTCATGTTTTTTTTTTCCCCCCAATGCAAAACAACACATTTAACATAATTAAAACATAGATTTGTAAAACTTCTTAACTTAAACACTTACTGGGGATTGAACCCGGTAAAATTACAATATAAGACAAGCATTAATGCTGTGCGCAACAGGGACATTAGAAATGCTAACAGAAATGTGCTCTTATATGCTTACCAGTGACAGAGCAGGAAGAGGTTCTGAACAAATTTGTGGCAACATTTCCAATAAAGCGCTCTTTTACGTTATTTTTTTTAATGCTGAACTACTGTTGGTCATGGAAGCTTCCACTTGCTACACAACCGCAGCCAGATGCAAAAGAGGGCTGGCAGCTACTTTGTAATTATTGCCGCATAGTTGAGGAAAACGCAACATGTGACACAGCTGCCTGTCTTTCTACGACAATGTTTGAGCGGACCCCTGAGACAACTGAGACGTCGACTGCAGCGAGGCTTTAAGCGGCAGTCCAGCCGGTCCTTTTGTGTCTTTTGTGTGTTTCAGCAGTGCATGTTGTTAGGCCGCAAATGTTCCAGAAACAGAGAGAGGGGACGGCATGGCGAAGTTAGTAGAGTGGCTGTGCCAGCAATCTGAGGGTTGCTGGTTCAATCCCCACCTTCTACCTTCCTAGTCACGTCTGTTGTGTCCTTGGGCAAGACACTTCACCCTTGCTCCTGATGGGTCCTGGTGAGCGCCTTGCTTGGCAGCTCCCGCCATCAGTGTGTGAATGTGTGTGTGAATGGGCGAATGTGGAAATACCGTCAAAGCGCTTTGGGCTCCTTAAAAAGGGGTAAAAAAGCGCTATACAAGTACAACCCATTTACCATTTGATAAGGAGACAGAGCATAGGCAAAATCAGCGGTTTGGCAAAAAAACAAAAAATTATGTGTCATGGTTCTGTTGGAAAGTCTCACAGTTGACAACTGCAATACAGTCTTCTCTCTGAAGTACAAAAATGACTGCAACAACAGTTTTGAAGTTAAGGCACAATATATTTTCTGTATGATAATCTGCATTGACATATTGCAATTAATACAGAGCAAAGAACTTACCCTTGCGGTATACCATTTATCATCACCTAATATGGAAAATAAATAGGTAAAACAGGGTTTCCTAATCTTTTGTAGTCAAAATTTGAAAATAGTTTTTTCTCAGGACCCAAACTTTTCCCAAAAATGATGTACCAACTACATCAAACACAGCGGTGTGCCTGCTTTTTCTAATTAGGTGAGACAAATAACACCTGATCAGCATGTCAAAGTTAGTTGGTGTCGAACCCCAAGATGCAGAGATCGAAGGCAGGCATTGGATAGGAGAACATAATTTAATTAAAACTAAACAAGAACAAACAAAAAGCAGGCACGTGGGCGGATAACAAACTAAGGGAGCTAGCATGGGAGCTAGAAAACAAAAAAGAACTTAGCATGGAAGCTACCAAGAATCGAGCAGGAAACAGAAGTCGTACATGTAATATAAAAACAAACTTGGAAACAGGGAACAAAAGGCAGTAAGCTAAAAACCACAATCAAATATAGCTTACCGCAACGCTGCATAGACAAGACAAGGTACGACACGACAGGAGCGATAACAAGAGCGACATTGACAATCCAATAATCCAGCACTGACTGGAGGAACAAAGCAGGTAAAATAGGAGCGGGCTGATTGACACCAGGTGTGGCCAGGTGCCAATCAGCCACAGCTGAGGGGAAACAAAGCACTCAGGGAGACAAATAGGAAGCTGAACCAAACTAAGAGTACTAACAGGAACTAAGGACAGGAAATACTAAACACACAGAGGAGAAACTAAAACACAAACAAACTGTCAGTGGCAAGCCTGACACAGCACAGTTATTTGTGACTGAAAATCTACAATTTGAGGTTAACACCAAATTTGAATAAGAAAAATTAGAGGCTAAGATTTTATTTTCAGGTGCACCATTAAAAATGGAGCGATGGATTGTGTCATATTGTGAAACAATTCACATAGCTCACATTATCAACAGTATTGGACCTAGAAAAAAATATATAATGTATAGCACTACAGGAAGAAATCTGGCATAAACATTATCAACTACGCATTACGGTATGTTTGGTTATGATAACCAAGACTGCCTACGACAAACGGCCAAAGAATGTCATCAAAAACTGAAATAACGTTAACTGACTCGTACGAAAACAGGTCCCCACTTAAAATAAACTAACTTTGATCAAAATTGATCAACATACAGATGAAACAGACTATTAGAGTGCGTACTGTATATCTTTACCAACAGCACAATGCTGACAGGATCTTTAAAAAATACATTTTATGCCACTTCTTTCCAGGCATCCAGTAGCCTCTGTTTGACCTTCTGCCTCCACGGTGATTTGTGCAATCGAGCGTTATTTTAGAGAGGATACAGTTCAATCTTTACATTCCACAGAGCCCTTACCATACATAGACTAGCAACAACTCCAGTGTTTGCGCTTTTCAACAACTGACTGCATTTGATGGTTTCCTGTCTGGATGACTGAAGAAGTTAAGTGAGATTAGAATCAAAAGTATGAGTAAACCAAAGAAAAAGTGCCAATAAAACCATTGTCTAAAACCAGCAAACCCATTAGAAGAACAAAACGTATACAATAATCCTTCCGACCCACAACAGTGGCCTGGTCCGTTTTGGCTTTTAATTCAAAGACTTCTGTAGTGTTGCTTTCACTTCGAGTTCTGTAAGAAATGAGACAATTGTCAGTGGTAAAGCTGACACCTGACAGCCTGTGACGAAGGCTGAGTGTGCTCAGCATCTGCTGCTTAGGACACGGACAGCTGGGCCTGGAGATCCACAAAAAGACCAAACCGTGCCAAATAAAGCTTACATGTCTTGATGCGGACCCAAGTATGGAAAAGAGAAACTAGTTGACTTCTAAAACTAAAAATAAAGGAGCTTGCATCTGCATGGTGACGTTTTCTTTGGACAGGAACTGTCAAACGATTTGTTCAGGGCTTTGTCATGATGCCACAACTCTTGTCTCTTTTCACACACTTGGAATGTGAAACATACCACTCATGATTCAATTTGATTCCGAATGAATTCTCAGTTCATCACGATTTTCGATTCAAATCTATTGGTAAATAAATCGTAGGGGTGCCCAAAAAAAAAAAATCTTACTTCTTCTGAATCCGCATCGAATAAACACTTTCAAACTGATTTTTAAAAAGACGTTTTATGCGTACGTTAGCAGCCAAAAAAAGCTTTTGTAACCTGTTTTAAATATTTAATTTAGATTTTAATACCAAGTAATGTATTTTCAAAATCTATTTAATTCTGGAATCCTGTTGAATCAACAATTGATTGTGAATCAAATTGTCACCCCAAGAATTGAATCATGAGTTGTTGTAAGACTCACATTCCTCATAAATTATAATATCCTTTCAAAACCGGTTACAAAATCTACTCCTTTGGATGCTGACGTATACATGCAGAGATGGCCTACTGAACAAATATTATTTAATTGATTCTTGAAAAGAAGTTAGTGCGTCTGCCTCACAATACGAAGTTCCTGCAGTCCTGGGTTCAAATCCATGCTCGGGATCTTTCTGTGTGGAGTTTGCATGTTCTCCCCGTGAATGCGTGGGTTCCCTCCGGGTACTCCGGCTTCCTCCCACTTCCAAAGACATGCACCTGGGGATAGGTTGATTGGCAACACTAAATTGGCCCTAGTGTGTGAATGTGAGTGTGAATGTTGTCTGTCTATCTGTGTTGGCCCTGTGATGAGGTGTACCCCGCCTTCCGCCCGATTGTAGCTGAGATAGGCGCCAGCGCCCCCCGCGACCCCAAAAGGGAATAAGCGGTAGGAAATGGATGGATGGATGGATTCTTGAAAATTTTTGTAAGATTCAGAGGCTTAATGAGTAAGAATCGCCCGACACATTTTGTAATACATATTTTTTTTTAATTGTCTTCGCAGGTTTATGAAAAGTGGGCTGGTTTTAAAAATATTATCTCAAAAAATGTTGCACAGGCGCGTGAAACTAAAATGTCATTCTTGTTGAGCCCAAATGCAGCACATGTCCAATCCCGTGCAGAACAGTCCGAGTTTCTGATGCTGTAAATGCAAAAAGACTAGCTATTAAGTACAAAACCCAAAAACAGTGAAACTGGCACGTTGTGTAGATCGTAAATAAAAACAGAATACAATGATTTGCAAACCTTTTTCTACTTATATTCAATTAAATAGACTGCAAAGACAAGATATTTAATGTTCGAACTGAGAAACTTACTTTTTTGTGCAAAAAATCATTAACTTAGAAATTAATGGCAGCATTGCATTGCAAAAAAGTTGTCACCGGGGCATTTTTACCAATGTGTTGTATGGCCTTTCCTTTTAACAACACTCAGTAAACATTTGGGAACGGAGACCATTTTTTTAAGCTTTTCAGGTAGAATTCTTTCCTATTCTTGCTTGATGTACAGCTTAAGTTGTTCAACAGTCCGGGGTCTCCATTATGGTATTTGACGCTTCATAGTGCACCACACATTCTCAATGGGAGACATGTCTGGACTAGAGGCAGGCCAGTGTAGTAACTGCACACTTTTAATACGAAGCCACGCTGTTGTAACACGTGCAGAATGTGGCTTGGCATTGTCTTGCTGAAACGACGTTGCTTGGCTGTCATCATGTGTTGCTCCAAAACCTGTCTGTACAAACACCGTTTCCATATGAGTTGGGAAATTGTGTTAGACGTAAATATAAACAGAATACAATGATTTGCAAATCATTTTTAACCCATATTCAGTTGAATATGCTACAGAGACAACATATTTGAGGTTCAAACTGATAACATTTTTTTTTTTTTTGCAAATAATTTTTAACTTTAGAATTTGATGCCAGCAACATGTGACAACGAAGTTGGGAAATGTGGCAATAAATACTTAAAGTTGAGGAATGCTCATCAAAAACTTATTTGGAACATCCCACAGGTGTGCAGGCTATTTGGGAAAAGGTGGATCCCATGATTGGGTCTAAAAACAGCTTCCCTAAAAATGCTCAGTCTTTCACAAGAAAGGATGGGGCGAGGTACACCCCTTTGTCCACAACTGCGTGAGCAAATAGTCAAACAGTTTAAGAACAACGTTTGTCGAAGTGCAATTGCAAGAAATTTAGGGATTTCAACATCTACGGTTCATAATATCATCAAAACTTTCAGAGAATCTGGAAAAATCACGCCACGTAAGCCGCATGGCCAGAAACCAACACTGAATGACCTTGACCTTCGATCCCTCAGACGGCCCTGTATCAAAAACCGACATCAATCTCTAAAGGATATCACCACATGGGTCAGGAAAACTTCAGAAAACCACTGTCACCAAATAGTTTGTAGCTACATATGTAAGTGCAAGTTAAAGCTCTACTATGCAAAGCGAAAGCCATTTATCAACAACATCCAGAAACGCAGCCAGCTTCTCTGGGACCGAGATCATCTAAGACGGACTGATGCAAAGTGGAAAAGTGTTCTGTGGTCTGACGAGACCGCATTTTAAATTATTTTTGGAAATATTTGACATCGTGTCATTCGGACCAAAGGGGAAGCAAACCATCCAGACTGTTAATGACGCAAAGTTCAAAAGCTACCATCTGTGATAGTATGGGGGGCATTAGTGTCCAAGGCCTGGGTAACTTACACATCTGTGGAAACATCATTAATGCTGAAAGGTACATACAGGTTTTGGAACAACATATGCTGCCATCTATGCGGCCTCTTTTTCATGGATGCCCCTGCTTATTTCAGCAAGACAATGCCAAGCCACATTCAGCATGTGTTACAACAGCGTGGCTTCCCAAAAAAAGAGTGCTGGTACTTTTCTGGCCCACCTGCAGTCCAGACCTGTCTGCCATCGAAAATGTGTGATGCATTATGAAGCGTAAAATACGATAGCGGAGACCCCTGACTGTCGAACGACTGAAAATCTACATAAAACAAGAATGGGAAAGAATTCCTCTTTCAAAGCTTCAACAATTAGTTTCCTCAGTTCCCAAATGTTTATTGAGTTTTGTTAAAAGAAAAGGTGATGTAACACAGTGGTGAACATGCCCTTTCTCAACTACTTTGGCACATGTTGCAGCCATAAAATTCTAAGTTAATTATTATTTGCAAAAAAAAATTAACTTTATGAGTTTGAACATCCGATATAATCTTTGTGGCGCATTCAATTAAATATGGGTTGAAAAGGAATTGCAAATCATTGTATTCTGTTTATATTTACATCTAACACAATTTCCCAACTCATATGGAAACGGGGATTGTACCTTTCAGCAATAATGGTGCCATCACAGATGTGTAAGTTACCCATGCCTTGGGCACTAATCATACCATCACAAATGCTGTCTTTTGAACTTTGCGCCTATAACAGTCCGGATGGTTATTTTCCTCTTTGATCCGGAGGACATGACGTCTACAATTTCCAAAAACAATTTGAAATGTGGACTCGTCAGAACACAGAAAACTTTTCCACTTTGCATCAGTCCATCTAATATGAGCTCAGGCCCAGCATTTCTGGGTCTTGTTGATAAATGGCTTTCGCTTTGTATTTTAGAGTTTTAACTTGCATTTACAGATGTAGTGACAAACTGTAGTTACTGACAGTGGTTTTCTGAAGTGATCCTAAGACCATGTGGTGGTATCCTTTACACACTGATGTCGATTTTTGATGCAGAACCGCTTGAGTGATTGAAGGTCACAGCCTTGCCACTTAAGTGCAGTGATTTCTCCAGATTCTCTGAACCTTTTGATGATATTACAGATTGTACATGGTGAAATCCCTAAATTCCTTGCAATAGCTGGTTGAGAAATGTCGTTCTTAAAGGGTTCGACAATTTGCTCACGCATTTGTTCACAAAGTAGTGACCCTCGCCCCATCCTTGTTTGTGAATGACTGAGCATTTCATGGAAGCCGCTTTTGTACCAAATCATGGCACCCACCTGTTCCCAGTTAGCCAGTTCACCTGTGGGATGTCCCAAATAAGTGTTTGATGAGCATTCCTCTACTTTCTCAGTCTTTTTTGCCACTTTTGCCAGCTTTTTTGAAACATGTTACAGGGATCAAATTCCAAATGAACTAATATTTGCAAAAAATAACGTTTCTCCGTTCGAACGTTAGGTATCTTGTATTTGCAGTCAATTCAATTGAATATCGGTTGAAAAGGATCTGCAAATCATTTTATTCTGTTTTTATTTACGATTTATACAACATGCCAACTTCACTGGTTTTGGGTTTTGTAGAAACCAGTGTCTAGAGCTGCGGTATTTGTACGTGTGCATGTCAGCAGCAGATCAGACTTCAGGAGAACAAACATGGCATCGAGCAAACACTGCCTTGCTTTCCAAATGAAGGGATAGACAATGAACCCGCATTCCGAGCGCAGGGATTCCGGCCTTTTTTTAAAAATATACTTTATACAGAAACAAAGGAGGAGGGTACATTTAAGTACAGTACAGTAATGATGACTTTATTCCGTCTGTTTATTTTTTAAGTGGAACCTGGTACTGATCTACCCGGTTGTTTAACCAAATACATTTAATGGCAAGTACCGTTTCACCAGCCAAAATCCACATCTTCTTGCTCGGTGGAAGCTGATATACAAACTTTCAAATATATGCACCCAAATATTACACATTGACATTGCACTACATTAGATACGCCTACACAAAGACTCAGGTTTTTTTGTAATTCGTAATATAAAAATACATTTGTAGTTGTAGACAATTGTTTTAATTATAATATGAGAAATACTTCACCACAATAATAAGCATATTTGTACAAATTATTTTCGTTATTTTTACTAAGTGTCTTGTGTAGAAGGTGCCTAATGAAGAATAAATTGACTTAAAATATTTTTTTGTATCTTCATGCTTTCATTTTCTTACAACAGAAACCGTGTTGGGGTGTATCGCTGCACAACACCTTTGGGCATGCTTTGCATGTGAGCTCTAAAAATTATTTTAAAGGCCATATTCAATTATGTTTATTAGCATTTGTAGGTTTAAAGTTTTGGGTGTCCAGAGTCTTGCAAATGGGACATTTGCGGCCCACTGCTCGTTCCTCATTTTTTAACCTTGCTGTCTTACGGTAGTGCAAAACGTTGCGTGGGGCGGTGTTCAAAGTTTGAAAGCAGAGATGTAATTTTTTATCCACTGCATGGCAGTGACTCATAAGAGCATGCAGGAAGCCGCACCAGAGTTCTTATTTCGCCCAACGCTGATCTCTCTCACTTCCTCTTCACACCCGTAAAATGTCACTTTCTATCCTGTTAAAAAAGGCGTCACTATTCTGATTTGAATGACATTTTTTTATTACTTCAATCAGCATTTCAAAAAAATGTGAGAAAACTGAAGAGTGATCTATTAAAAGGGGTGATGATGATGAAGTAATTGAAGCGCCAACTTTACAAAAATGGAGGTGGTCTGGAGAGTGGAGGATGTCGTAGAAATACTTGCTGGGGTCCAAAAGTCAGTTCAAACTTAAAAGCGCAAAGTGACACCTCTCCTGACATTCCACCCCAAAGTGCAAAGAACACCCTTTTTAAGGCAGCTGAAACTACAAACAACGCAATGGAAGATCTGTGCGAGACATATATTCCATATCACAGTGAGTCGAAGTTCAACATCCCTAAAGGTGTCCCTCTTCCTCAAAAACAACAACAAAAATAACAAGTACAATCACATTTTTGTTTGTTTTTGAGGCGCAACACAGACATTCTTAGAAAAAGTTCAACATAACATGCTAATAAAAGGCAAAACAAATCCCAGAAGTTGTCCACCTACTCTTAGGATCGGTTGTGTCAAGTCCATGGAGAACAAGAAGATAGCAAAAGCGAAGTAACCTGCCAAACAATAAGAGCTGAAATTATTCTTAAACTGATTATGCCGATAGGGAGGGAGCTGCAAAGCAAACAAAAATTACAATTTTGGATTTGACTAGTCACAATCAAGAAAAATGGGGAATAAAACTAATTGCTATAGAGTGGTTGTGTAATTAATTGCATTAGACTCTCTCTTTCTCTCACGCATGTGTTTTCATTGTTGACTACTGTTAAGTTCAGGCTGGTGGGGCATTAGCTTTTGTAGTTTGAAGTAAGCCAGGAGAGGCCCTCAAAAAGTCCATCCCCCGACGTCGCACATGAGGGCTGAACGTACCAATTCCTGTCCCGGATCCGCGTAAGGCCCAGCTTCTCCTGGATCTCGTGGGGCTTCATGGCGTCTGGGAGGTCCTGCTTGTTGGCAAAGATGAGTATGATGGCGTTCCTCATCTCACGGTCGTTAATGACACGGTGGAGCTCCTGACGGGCCTCGTCGATCCGATCCCTGTCGGCACAGTCCACCACAAAGATGAGGCCCTGTGTACCGGTGTAGTAGTGTCTCCAAAGGGGCCGGATCTTGTCCTGGCCGCCCACGTCCCACACGTTGAACTTGACGTTCTTGTAGGTGACCGACTCCACGTTGAAGCCCACCGTTGGGATAGTGGTGACTGACTGTCCCAGCTTCAGCTTGTACAGGATGGTGGTTTTCCCCGCTGCATCAAGTCCAAGCATCAATAATCTCATCTCCTTGTTGCCAAAGATCTTTGACAGCATTTTCCCCATCTTGTTTGTTGGGCATAAATACTTAGTAAATGGGGGGTAAGGAAGTCTAGCGTCTTTAATGGCGGCTGAATAATAAAAATATTTGTATATGTGACCTGAGTGGGTGTGCAGTAGCCCTTGTAGGATCAATCTAACAATTTCATTTTTAAAAAACACATTTCCACAAAGACTTCAAAGTCTTCCAGACTCCAGAGCGCTCAGCGGGAGTCGGAGTCAGGCCCAGTCCATACCCGGATTTAACACTTCCTCCTCGGTCGCTGTGCGTCCGCAATCGCTTCGGTGCTTGCTGATTAAATCCACTGCCGTAAAACACGGATTCAACCCCCACAACCTTTCCGTGGAGGAAGGCCCGGAAAGGTCAGTGATTCATCCGACTTTCTCCTCTTCCATTTCTATGACACAAGAGCAGGGAGGGGCGGGTGTTAGCAGGACAGAGGACAACTTTCAAGCCGAAAGAAGAATCCCCTTTTCGGCTTGGGAGAGACGGACCATACCATGTCATTAGAATAGGGTGGAAAAAACTCACGTCTCCAGCTATCGTTCTGCCCGGTTCCCGGGCCGTTTCTCCTCCGCCTCTCAGTCTTCTTTTTGCCGCTCTCGCTCGCTCTCTCAACTGTAGTTCTGTGTTACCGGAAAAGGTGCGGACCTAGAGAAGCCGCGGCCCGCCACTTCCTGTACACGGCTCACATACACAGACTGGTGATGCCTTCAAGTACACATTACTAACTCGGGCATTTGATTAAACCACACACAAAAGGTGCTCCTACTTGACAGCAACCGTAGTTAATACTGATGAGGTTTAATTTGTAAATTCCAAGCGGTCAGATACAAAACTATGATTTTACAATACATGTACAATACATGTACGTATTGTTTTAAAACATAAGCTATTGCGATCATAATACAGAATCACCAACAATTCCTGACTTTTAAGTCTACTAAAGGCACCACACACCATTTCGCATGCGCGCCGCAGCCCGCCTCATTGGCTCCCTGGGCGCCATGTTAAGCTTTCAATTTATGTTTGACGGCGTGTAAATGTCATGTTTAAAAACACGAATTCCTCTCAAACTCACACAAACGTATCATTTAGGATGATCCTATGATTTTAAAACATTACATGTCAATACAAGGTGCCCTGTGTATGCATTGCCTTTTAAACTTAACCATGTCATTCAAAATTGCTTTGATTTTGAAAGCGTACGTTAGTGACGTGGAGGTAGAGTGAACAAGTAGGGCGGGAATAATTTGGCCACAAAATTCATAATATAATAATATAACCAACAATCACCATGATGCAAAAATGAAATAGATAATCACGCTTACTGACTTAGTTTAACATACATATTATTATTTTTTAACACTGTACAGTATCGCTCTGTGTCGAAAGTGCCGACGGAAAGCGAGACGAGCGGGGCCGTATTGACTGAGCATGCGCACTAGCTGCCATGTTTCTTTGGGATTGAAAAAAATGATGGTGGACGAAGCACGCGACACAGCCTGCACTTATTAAATACCAAGTCACCAAGAAACGACGCTTTAAGTTCGACGCTAATATTTGATGGAAGAATCCGGTAAGATCACAAACTGGGTTGTTACGCACATAGTTGTTGTATTTAATCACAACTCCGTGAAAATGGCCGCGCTAGCTAAAATGTCCCATGTTAGCCGGATAGCTAATATCTAGAAGCAACGGGGGCCGACTACTTGCTGGAGGAGAAACAGGAGAACTGCGTATCCCGAGCACGTTGTAGTTTTCCCAGTCAGAAGGTCAATGGCATTTCAAGGAGATTGGTCACTTTAAGTAAACTATTTTGGGTCATTACGCCAATTAACACGTGGCACTTTAATCCATTTTGCCCAAATTTCTTCAAGATAGCCAACTCATTCACTTAGCAGCGGCGGTTGTTCCAGGAAGTAGACAAGTAGTCAAGGCCTAACTTAAAGTTTGACGGCGCAAACACGCGTTTTAGTGTGGTTACCATCTAATGCATTTAATTAAAAGTAGTGCGTATCCATGCATCGCCATAAATGTTAATGTATTCAAATAGTGTAAACCTTTTTTTTTTATAACGAAGCAACATTTCAAAATACATGATTTTATAGTCTCTTTCCAAAACATGCAGCTAATAGGTATGCGTGTAAAAACATTTAAAATAAACCTGTAATATCAGACTTGCTAGAGCGACTTCAGTGAAGTATAATTTTCTTGATTTAAACATCAATTAATTGTTGTACCCGGTGAAAATGTGCTAATTTATACAAAGTCAATGGGGTCAAGATTTTAAGTGTGACCTTTTTTGTTCAAAATGTCACATCATTCTTAGTATTTACATTAAAAAATGTAGGTATTGTTGGAAAGCTTGTTAAACAAATAAGTAATTGGGTTTAACAGTTAAGGTGTATTTTTAATTAATTAATTTATTAAATTAATACAGAAAGTTAACATAGCAAAAAGTAAACATGATTCGACTTGTGACGTGAGTCACATCACGGGCGACCAGAAAGAGGAAATCTGCAAATCTAAAAAAAATTAATTCATCAATTTAAAATATATTTTGTGGACTTACAGATATAGTTTGGAAGGAATTCCAATTAAGTTTTTATACAATGTAGATTTTTGGCAGGGGAGTTTTGTTGATTGGTTGCTGTTCACAACGACACATTCAAGTGTGAAACACGAGTAACCACTGCGTAGGGCCAGCCAGCGGCAAATACGCACATATCTTCAACTGGGGATGGGAATTGATGACATTTTCTCGGTTCCGATCCCACTTTCGATTCGGTTCTTTATCGATTCTCTTGTCGATTCTTATTTGGGAAAAAAAGAACAAAAAGGTGGATTAGCATCAGTTTGTTTAGTTTATAGGTAACATGACCTTACAAAGCCTACAATAACGTCTTAAGAGGCACATACATAGTATTGACAACAATAACTTTTTTGAAAGTAAATATAAGAAATAAGTGTTTTTGTGGGATTAATAAATCATAAGTGGAAATTACAGAAAAATATAACAGTAACTTGCGATACAAACTTATCTTTTTTATTATATTTTAGATGATTATGGGTTACAGCTTAATAAAACCATTTAATTGAAAATTTCGGGTTTCAAAAACTATCATCCATCCATCTTCTTCCGCTTATCCGAGGTCTGGTCACGGGGGCAGCAGCCTAAGCAGGGAAGCCCAAACTTATCTCTCCCCAGCCACTTCGTCCATCACTTCCCGGGGGATCCCGAGATGTTCCAGGCCAGCCGGGAGACATAGTCTTCCCAACGTGTCCTGGGTCTTCCTCGTGGCCTCCTACCGTTTGGACGTGCCCTAAACACTTCCCTAGGGAGGCGTTCGGGTGGCATCCTGACCAGATGTCCGAACCACCTCATCTGGCTTCTCTCGATGTGGAGGAGCAGCGGGTTTACTTTGAGCTCCGCTTGGATGGCAGAGTTTCTCACCCTATCTCTAAAGGAGAGCCCCGCCACCCGACGGAAGAAACTCATTTCGGCCGGTTTTACCCGTGATCTTGTCCTTTCGGTCATAACCCAGAGCTCATGACCATAGGCGAGTATGGGAACGTAGATCCACCAGTAAATTGAGAGCTTTGCCTTTCGGCTCAGCTCCTTGTTTACCACAACGGATCGATACAGCGTCCGCATTACTGCAGACGCCGCACCGATCCGCCTCTTGATCTCACGATCCACTCTTCCCTCACTCGTGAACAAGACTCCTAGGTAATTGAACTCCTCCCCTTGGGGCAGGCTCTCAAAAACTATCATAAAAATTATAAATAAAGGCTGCTGCTTAACTTATCTCCCTTTGCATTGAATTAGTTTATATAACATGTTAGTTTCACATTTGAAGTTGAATTGCTGACAAGTATAGACTTTTACATGATATTCTAATGTTCTGAATTTCACCTGTATAACAGAAATGACTGGGTGAAAATCTGGTGGAAGGAAAACATGCATTTTTTTCTCTGACTTTAATTAAACATTCACATACCAAAAATCAGGAGTATCTACTGTGGCAAATGTGTGCAAGTTTTTGTTCACAAACCTAGTCACTGCCCACTGACATTTGTCCAGCGGCAGATGTGAACTGGAACGAGTACTGCCCGCCTCGGAGCCAGTCAGACTCTGGCTATTGTCATTCTCATCTTAATGAGAAGGCATTTAATACATTTAACAAACAGCGCAAACATTGGAGGCATTATAGGGTACGTGTTGTATTTTTTCAAGGTTACTGCTGCTGCGATGACATTGGAGCGGTTTAAAATTCAACATTAATTTATAGTTATTGCATTCTGTGTGGTTTGTGTTTCAGCATATTGCTTGTAGGACTGGGCAATATGGCATAAAAAATCAAGATTAATTTTTTCGGATGGACCGAGCTCGATTAATATTAATCACACATTTTGTGATTGTCCAGTGCAGGATAATACCAAGTATCGTTGTTGCATTTCTATTGTTTACTACTGCAGTATATTGTAACAGACATTTTCTTTATATTTGATGCTAACAGCTGACAACTGTCATTTTATTATTATTTATGATTGTGTTTACTGGCGGTGCAACAGGGCAGTTTTTGCCAAGGAGGGTCCCTGAACACAGACCAGCAGATTTTGTGCTTGAAATGCACAAATTGTCGTATGAAAAAAGTATTTTCCTGAAAACTGACATTGTGTATTTAATATCTCTGTGCGCTGTAAAAATATTACTGAATGTTTTTCAGCCTATTGTGTTGTTGTGTCCAGAAGAAGTCACAAAGTATGAGACTCTTTTCAACTTTTATTGCCAATCTTGTGCTAACATCAGGTTCAGTTCTGACACATTCTTTCTCATGCGCACACATTTTTTTCTCTCACACACATTTGTCATTCTCCGTCAATAATATTTCAGGCACGGTATACGTACAAACATTTGTGAACTCTGAACATGACCATACAGATTAACACCATCATGTAGTTAACTTACAATAATTATTTATCAGTTTTGTTTACAATTTACATGATTGTTCTCTCTTGTCCCATGTCCCGAACGGCCGAATTCAGAAGTTGCACAGTCCATTTTTGCGAAAGTATTTTCCTTCGGTTTATAGGTAAAATATATGCCAACAGCTGATAACCGTGATCAAACTAAAATTAATTGTGATTGATGGTATAGCAGCCTTGCAATTATTACAATTAGCACTGTTGCAATCTTTTCTTGTAAAAAGACTTTGAAGCATTTCTTGGTGCCATTTTGTTGTCTGCTTCCACAACGCATGTTGCGTCATGACGTCAATCCCGCCCGCAGGAATCGTTAAGAGAATCGTTTGAAAAAATGGCAAGCGATTTCAAGGAATTGATACACTAGGAACCGTTTATGTATAGGAATCGATTTTTGATCCCCATCCCTATATGCAACCTTAAAATTGATCCTTTGTTGGTAACCACACTTGTACTGTTTATTTCAGCAGTCCTTCACACTCCACAAGAGCCTAATTGTGGAATGCTGGAGTCTGAGCTCCCCGCCATGGCCAGCAACGGCGAAGCCTACGCCCCTGTTCTAAACCAAGCTGAAGACTGGCACGTTGCGCAAGGTGCCCCTGAGCCACTCAATAGCATACCAGCACCCAATGATGGAGACCCGCCACCACCACCACCACCCCCGCCACCACCTCCTCCTTTGGGGCATAGGTCTGTGGAAAAGAGCATGGAGCAATTTCAGATTGCTAGCGCTCCGCTCTATCAAGAGGAGCAGCCACCCCCACCTCCACCTCCGCTTCCGCTGCAGCCCTCGGAACAGGGTGACCAGCTGCCCAAACTCCAGTCTGAGTCTGTGGAGGCTCAGGAACATAGCCAGGAATTGGCTAATCAAGGTAAAATCGCCACATATGCCAGGCTTGTTTCAGTTTAAGTGAAAAACTGTACATTATAACATGTAGTTGAATTTCTACAGGTGACACTCAGACACCACAAGCCACTGACGAAGTCATGGAGATGGAAGAGGCCCCAAAAGACGTAAACCAAGAACCCCCTCCCCCCATGGAGCCAGAACTTCCCAGTGAGTTTGAAAGGCTCCTCAAAGGATGCGAAGACAGCCCAGAAGACTTCAACGCTTGGGTCTACCTGCTGCAATATGTTGAGCAAGAGGTCAGGGGAACTCACTTGTGTGTGTCATCAAGTGAGAGGTCCTTAAAAGTGATGTAGTAAAACACGCTTAATCTTTCAGAATATCCTGGAAGCTGTGAGAAAATCATTTGATGTCTTTCTACTGCGCTACCCATACTGCTATGGCTACTGGAAGAAGTATGCTGACATAGAAAAAAAGCATGGCAACATACATGTGGCAGAAGAGGTAAGGATACATTTCATTATTCAACTAATGCAGATCATCTTTGCATCAATACAGATGTCCAAACAATTCTGGTTTTCGTCACAGGTGTACCGACGAGGCTTGCAGGCCATCCCGCTGAGTGTCGACCTGTGGCTGCACTATATGACTTACATCAAGGAGAACTCAGATACAACTGACCCAGAAACTGAGGGGCGAATTAGAGCGTACGTAAAATACTTTATCTCAAAACCTCACTACAAGGTAGAGACAAAAGTCAAATGTTGTTGTTCTTTTCACCCACAGGGCCTATGAACATGCGGTACTTGCTGCAGGCACAGACTTTCGCTCTGACCGTCTTTGGGAGTCTTTCATCACTTGGGAGACGGAACAACAAAAACTTGGAAACGTCACAGCCATTTACGATCGCATCCTGGCCATCCCGACACAACTCTACTCTCAGCACTTCCAGAAGTAAGGAACATAACAATTTGAAAGGGCTCCAGTCAACCATATAAATGCTGTCTTATAAATTGTAATTCTCTATCGTGCATCTAGGTTCAAAGATCACATACAGAACAACAACCCCAAACACTTCCTGTCTGAGGAAGAGTTTGTCCAACTGAGGTTGGAGCTCTCCAAAGCCAATCTGGCATCCATGGTGAGAGAGGATGAAGAAAACCCTGCCCCCCAAGAGGAATTGCCGCCTGGCACAGAGGATCTCGCCGACCCCGCCAAGGTACAAGTGCGGCCCGCAATACCTGCAAAGGGAAATGTGAAGAAAAACTTGAATTGCTTTCTGGAGTTTGATGGAGGTTGCCTGTTCTCCACCATGAAATGGATTAGGAAAAAAAATGCTCAGGTTTGAAGAGTTGTCTTTATGTTGGCAGCCAAGCCAAAGACAGCCAGGGGGATTCAAGCTGGCATCCAGTCAGGGACACTCGCCCTTAAACTAAAAGGACCAACTGAGGCCCATTCACCCCCAGCACCTGCACCTAGAGGTTGATATGCAGGGTGCATATTTACACCCCCCCCCTGCAGGCCTCTTGTCTCTGGTGATGTAAATCTATGGCTGCAGGACCAGCAGCTATTACATCATGTGGATCTTAAAATATGTGTCATGCACCCATGGCTTTGCTAACCACTCGACTTTTCTTTGTGTTTTCATGTAGAGAGTGACTGAGATCGAGAACATGCGTCACAAGGTGATTGAGGCTCGACAGGAAGTGTTCAACCACAATGAACATGAAGTCAGCAAGCGCTGGGCTTTTGAGGAAGGGGTAAGCTTTCATTTACCCCTGTAAATGTATCTCTCTATTACTTGCATATATAAGGCTGTCATAACAAATGTGATCTGCAGTAACTAATTTAATATATTTTGTAAATGTATCGATAAGTGCTTCAAAAGCACATTTTGCTTTTGTAAGGAACTTTTTTCAAACCTTTATTTTGTTATCGCAGTCAGACCGTATGTTGCGGGATGAAGAATATAAACTGTAAATATACATTTTAAAAATTGTATTATAAATATAATTGCAAGGCTGCTAAATCATCAATCGCAATTAATTTGAGTTTGATCACGGTTATTAGCTGTTGGCATATATTTTACCTATAAACCGGAAGAAAATATCTTCACAAAAATGGACTGCACCTTCTGAACAACGCTATTCGGCCTTTCGGGACATGGCACAAACGAGAACTATCATGTAATTGTAAATACAACTGTTTAAGTAATTTAAGTTAACTACATGCTGGTGTTAAGTATAAATAGATTGAATTTCCATTTTAATTTGTAAAAGTTTGTGTTATTTTTTATTTAAATGTTAAAGAAAAAGTGTGTTGGGTGCGTCACCTCAGGTTTATGTGATGTCACACAACTTCCCTTCCTGTTGTCATATTGCTTCGAGTATCGATCGCTCTGTCTGTCTGAGAGCACAACCTGTGGGCATAATTGAATATCCTAGTTGCTCAGACAATAATTGGTGTATACAGACTTAGATTGGGAAATGTCTGTTTTTTGAATGGAGAAAGGTTTTAATGCCTCTTGTTTTCATGTTGGCATACAATCTAGCTAGCGCTAGCTTGCTTCGCCAGTAAATGAGTGGTCTCACCTTTCCGTGAGTTTATCAAAGTGTTTTGAATCACGTTTTTTTATGATCATTTTAATCTAAAACGATAATACTATATGGGAAGTAAAACCTTGTTTTATCATACATATATACCGTATTTTTTGGACCAAAAGGGGCACTGGTTTATGAGGCGCACTGTCAATGAGCGGGTCTCTTCAGGTATATTGTCATACAATAGGGGTCATTATGATTACATTTTTAAAAATGTAAAACACAACTTCCTTGTTGTCTACATAACATGAAATGGTGGATCTTTGGTCAAAATGTTGCACGGATTGTTTTACAGACCATATATGTATCTATGCATGTGTATTTACAGTATGTGTATACGTATGTACATGCGTAAATGTGTATATATGTGTTAATGTTGTAACGATACAGAATATTTTGGTACCGGTACTAAAATAGTTTCAGTACTTTTCATAATAAAAGGGACCACAAAAAATTGTATTATTGGTTTTATTTTATCAAAAAATCTTAGGACACATAAAACATATGTTTCTTATTGCAGTTAAGTCCTTAAATAAAATAGTGAACATACTAGACAACTTGTCTTTTAGTAGTAAGTAAACAAACAAAGGCTCCTAAATAGTTGGCTGATGTATGCAGTAACATTGTGTTATTTATCATTCTATTTTGTCAACATTATTAAGGACAAGTGGTAGGAAATTAATTATTAATCTACTTGTTAATTTCCTGTTTATCTGTTTACTTCCTGTTTCAACATGTTCCATCTACACTTCTGTTAAAAAGTAATTATCACTTATTCTTCTGTTTTTTTATACTTTACATTAGTTTTGGATGATACCTTAATTTCCTGTTTATCTGTTTACTTCCTATTTCAACATGTTCCATCTACACTTCTGTTAAAAAGTAATTATCACTTATTCTTCTGTTGTTTGATACTTTACATTAGTTTTGGATGATACCACAAATTTGGGTATCAATCCGATACCAAGTAGTTACAGGATCATACATTGGACCAGTACGTTTCAGAGAAGATTTTATATTTTATAGCACTGAAAATTTTTCATTAGTATCGCGGTGTTATACTAATACCGGTATACCGTACAACCCCAATATATATATATATATATGTGTGTGTGTGTGTGTGTGTGTATGTATATGTACAAATGTGTATGTATTAGAGATGGGGGGATAGGCAATTGTATCATCCGCAACAGCATCACCAAAGTCGTCATCCATCCGCCATACACCCGAACCAACATTTTATCAAAACCGCAACCGCCCGCCCCCTGCCCTTTGTTATATATCAGGGGTCGGCAGCCTTTACCACTCCAAGAGCTATTTTGACCCGTTTCACAGACTCAAGAAGATAATGGGAGCCGCAACCATTCTTGCGAATATTTGCTGGTGCTCATCCAGTTATCGATAATAAGGGCGGGCTATGAAGCCATTGCCTATGACGCCTTCAACAACATGTACAAACTGCTTGCCAGTCCAGCAACATGTTGTATGCAGCTTCCGCAGATACACGTACAAGATTGAAAGGCATACTGGTTGATACAGAGTACACTAATGGTTGTGATATAAACAACTCTTCCTGACTATATTACACACCCAGCAGGGGTGTAAAATATAGTCAGGATGTGTCAGGATGTGTCATGGATGCAAAAGATTCTGGGTATTTGTTGTGTTGCGTTTTTGTTGTTACTGTGAGGATGTTCTCCCGAAATGTTTGTCATTCTTGTTTGGTGTGACTTCACAGTGTGGGGAATATTAGTAAGAGTGTTAAAGTTGTTTATATCACAACCATCAGTGTACTCTGTATCACCCAGTATGCCTTGCAGTCGTGTGCGTGTGTCTGCGGAAGCCACGTACAACATGTTGCTGGACTGGTAAGCAGTTTGTACATGTTGTAGATGGCGTTAAAGGCAATTGCTTCATAGCACGCCCTTATTCTTGTTATCTGGGTGACTGCCAGCAGATATTCGCGAGAATGTTTGCGGATCCTATTGTCGTCTTTACTTTGTGACATGGGTCGTAATGGCTCTTTGAGTGGTAAAGGTTGCCGATCCCTGAACTATGTATATTAAATATTTCCGAATGGTTCAACCGCCACCCGCCCGAATCTATTTAAAATCTATTTTTTGTCATGTCATCCGCCCGACCTGTGGTTTATCCGCGAACGAGACCGCAAACCGCGCATCTCTAGTATGTATATTTATATATCTCTCAAACCAACATACCAAGGGGGAAATGGCTCAAAAATATTTTATCTAAACAACTTTACAGCAAGCTCAAATGTTAACAATGAACACGCGCACAACCTTAAGTCTCGTTGGTGCACTCAAAAAAACAAAAAATTAAAATCCTTTTACCTTGTTTGTGTGGCATTGTTGAACGCTCTGGGAGTTTTGGAGTTACAAACGAGCAGTGGTGTCTTGTCGCCGCTAGCGTTAGCACAAACTAGCTGTGTGAGGAAATCTTTATTGGCCTGTGTCAAGTTAGTGCCTTCTTTTTCCGCTTTAAAGTCCGATGTAGCATCTTTTTCAGTCTCATCACCATTAAAGACTTGCTAAGGAACAAAGCCACCTTCGCTGATAAAATCCTCAAAATGAAGGCGCAGACTAAACACTTAGCTAAAAGGTTGCTCAGTGGTTGTCTTGCAACTCAAAGTGATACAGCAAGACTGTGAGAGTTTGGACACATTATAAGTGTTTCTCAACACACAATGTGATCTCTAAGACAGGCTGAAACAGTTCTTACCAGCATAAGGTACGACAATTGTGGAAATAAACTCATCAGAAGGGCCTTTGGCCTCGAAAGAAGCTAACAAAATGGCTGGGCCAGTTTGTACAAGATTTTTAACGCAGGGGGCGCTGCCTCTTCAAAATGGCCGTGCCTGCGGTCACCGGAAGTGATTTCATCAACGGCACACAATTTTTGCCGTGTTGTACCCGTTCGCAAACCGAAAAGGATGCTAATAGAGGCGTTTATAAATCGAGTTTCTACTGTACTCTTGTTTCTTCTATACAGGCAATGTTAAGGTATAATAGATGTAATTTTTTTATTTCGTTAATGTTCTGCCTTGCAGAAGTTAAACCTTGTCTAGAATTAATTAGAAGTATATCCAATAAGAAGACAATACACAATTTTTTGAGCTGCTTCTCTATGCACCTGTTACTCCAGCCATTGCAAAGTGAAAAAATATACATTGCGTGTAGTTTTAGCTTGATTTAAAGCTGTTATCATTCAGTATGTTAAACAATTATAATTTGTCCTGTCATCTTTACTACAAAACTTGATACATTTCAGAAATAGTTGCAAATGGTGATTAATCATTATTAATCTGTAAACTGGGATTAACCTAAACATTTAAATCATTTCACAGGCCTGCTTGTAACTAAAAGTTGTCTGTGATTTTGCCAGATTAAGAGACCATACTTCCACGTCAAAGCCCTTGAGAAGACCCAACTGAACAACTGGAGGGAGTACTTGGAATTCGAGATGGAGAACGGCACCCCGGAGCGCGTGGTGGTTCTGTTTGAACGCTGCCTCATCGCTTGTGCTCTCTATGAAGAGTTCTGGATCAAGGTATCAAGCCGTTTTCTCTCACAAATGCTCCACTTCTACTCTCGCTGCTTCCCTGCACTTTCCCCGCACCATCGATGACAATCACATCGATTAAAACGTCCTGCACTCTCTTTGCGTGTAACGTTGATATGTGACTGTATCTGTTGTATTAGGGGATGGCCAGCTTGCCACACAAGATTTGACTGCAGCATTTGCCAACTACTACGTTGCATCTTCTTCGTCTCCCACTACCTTACAGAATCTTATCTAATTGGTTCCATGAAGGTGCTGATGGGTTTACACAGAAAAATTCTAAGAACGATCTTGTCAATGAAGACATGTCAACGAGTCGGAGGATGGGAAATGTAAATGTCTGTCTTGTCTTTTTCCCTCTTTCTTTCTCTCTCAACTTTCCTGTCCTCTGCTGCCTTTCCTTCCCACTTTGTCTTCTTTCACGCTCAAGTACGCCAAGTATCTAGAGGCCTACAGCATCGACGGCGTCCGACACGTCTACAGGAAAGCATGCACCGTCCATTTGCCAAGAAAGCCTGCAGTCAACCTGCTGTGGGCTGCCTTTGAAGAGCAGCAGGGTGAGTTAAAGCTGTAAAGGTAATGCGGCGTGACACTAAAACCCCACTCACGTTTTTCTGCTTTTTGTTTTCGCAGGCAACGTGGAGGAGGCCCGAAACATATTGAAGACCCTGGAGGCGGTTATTCCAAGTCTGGCCATGGTGCGTCTGCGGCGAGTCAGTCTGGAACGTCGACGTGGCAACCTGGAAGAAGCGGAGGCGCTCCTGAAGGAGGCCATGGACTCATCAAAGAGCACCACAGAGACGTCATTCTATGCCGTGAAGCTGGCTAGGTTATTTGTGAAAGTGCAGAAGAGCCTGAGCAAGGCGAAGAAGGTGCTGCTGGACGCGATTGAAATAGATCAGGTGGCACACCAATTTTTTTTATATTTTGATTCTTTTTCGCTAACGACCTACACCCTGAACATTAAGAGTTGACCGATTTTAACAGTGTATGATATCTGTCTATGAATTTGGCAGACAATAGGTCTTTTAATACTATCATCATATTGTGATAATCCATGTTGACACATTTTAGCTGTGTCATAGCTGGAAGCTTAGCTTTTTCACAACTGAAGTCTCAAATTATAAACGGCTTGTTTGGAGCAATTTTGGAATAAGGAAGGTTTTTAACTATCTCCGGCATACATCCATGGTTTGGTTTCACAGTTACAGGACTTACGGCAATCCCAAATGCACAAAAACTGGTACCAATAGCTAAGAAAAGTTTGTCTTGCATAGTAGGGTACCGATTGACCTTAAACAGTGGTGTTCTTTTAGGTTAAACCTTTTTAGAAGACATACACATAGCGTTGTTCCCGCAAAGATTTTAGCCAGGAACACCAACCTGTCAACTTTTTCAGGGATGCTTTATGGCAGGTGACAGTGCAGCTAAACATTTTCAGACTGTGTATATTTGTGTCAGTGCTTTTTGTACTGAGTAGTTGTGACTGGAAAGCTCATATAATGAGTTGAATAAATCAGCTGTTTTAGTGTCGCAACTGGAAACATATTTAGCAATGTGGTGGGACTAAGGATGTCACGATATCATGTATTTAGAAGTGCTCAACATTTTCTAAAAGACCTTAAACTGAAATCTTAACCAAGTTTTATAAAAAAAAATACTTATAAAAAATGTGATAACAATATGGCACCTGATGGCCATAAGACGTAACTGCACATTTTGTCCATATAGATAACAACGGTGTTCTATATGAGATTGCACAATTATGACCAGGATAATAAGATTATTCATTATGTTTGGTGAAACAGTGTCGAGGTGGGGTGTGAACGCGACGTCATGTAATTTGTAATGTTTAACAAAAACACGTCAAGACATCACTTGTTGATTTGTATACAGATGTGCGAAAATCTTGCTCTAATTTGATTACTTTGTATGGATTTACTTTAGGAGCAAAATGCGAATGAAATAGTTGAAATCCGTTCTCGCATGAGTACTCCCTTTAAATTTTTGGTACGTGGCGCATATGCGAGTTAAAAGCTTGCACTGTACAGCTTTGTGTCCCACAAATTTCACAGCGACGAGAACGACCACGTCCTTCACCCAATGCACATGCTTGCTAGTAATGCCACAGTGCAAAGGTGCTTCTAAGTCAGCAACCTTCGTCTCCACGGCGGCACAACTACATTTATGACCGGACGTACAGTATTGCGAAACATGCTACACTATAGGAGGATATATTATCCCAGAGCTCTTAAATGTAAACGGGTGGGTGGATCGATGGAAATATCGACAGTAATGTTCGTTTAGAATCAGTTTATGGTCGATATTACAGGTATTAGATTGATACTTTTTATTATCTCAAAATATTTTGGTTTTTTTTGTGGTGTACAAATTGAGGGAATAATGGTGGGGATAGGTTGATTGGCAACACTAAATTGGCCCTAGTGTGTGAATGTGAGTGTGAATGTTGTCTGTCTATCTGTGTCGGCCCTGCGATGAGGTGGCGACTTGTCCAGGGTGTACCCCGCCTTCCGCCCGATTGTAGCTGAGATAGGCGCCAGCGACCCCGAAAGGGAATAAGCGGTAGAAAATGGATGGATGGATGGTGCAGCCAGGTGTACTGGGAAGTCAGCTTTTGCGAGTTTACTCGTCGGAAATTTCAACATGCACGCCCCGCGAGGTTGGATTTCCTACTTGGAAAATGGAGAGTTCTTATCACCCTCGGGTTGGCCTCAAAGATGGCTGTTCTGAGTGTAAACAACAATAAAAGCCTCTGTAATATCTGGTATTAGCACACCTGGCTAGTTGTTGTCGCACTAAATCAGCCGTATATGATATATTGTTGGACATTTAGCAATGGTAATGTTGGTGTAGTGTAAATTGCATTTCTTCATGTGCTTTTTTTGTTCAGCATCGCCAGCAATAGCATATTTGTGTTTCCTCTTCATCTACTATGTTTAAAGGTTGCAGGAAAAAGTGCATATTTCTTCACAAGTTGTTTATAGTCAGATAAGGCAAGCGCAAGTATAGCCCTTGTGGATGTGGCCATCTTGATTTCCGACCTCGTAACGAACACCCAGTGACGTCATTCCCTGATTTGACTTCCAACTTTCGAGGTTAATGGAAAGCACCATAAGTCCCTGGACAGCGGAAAAACTTAAAGGGCAAAAACTAAAGGATTTATATCAAAGCCAATAGTAGGAACTACATTTTAATATTTAATTGATATTGTTACACCGCTATGGGGGGGCGCTGGTGCCTATCTCAGCTACAATGTGTGTAATGCTATGTAACACCTGTAATTAATTTTTATTCTAATTGTTTAAAGTTGGGTGTGTCATTTGGAAAATAGCTTATATGAACTGTGATGTAGCAGAGAATTTTAGCCTCACTTCATTCAATTTCATCTAACTACTTGTTGCCAAAAACACTTTTTTCAGACAAGTCCAAGGCTCTACCTCAACTTGTTGGAGCTGGAGTACGAGGATGTGACGCAGAATGAAGCCAACATCTTGGCCTGCTTTGACAGTGCCCTGAAGAGCCCCATGGAGGCGGAGGCGCGCCTCCTCTTCGCACAGCGCAAAGTAGAGTTCTTGGAAGACTTCGGCACCGACATCAACTTGTGAGTTTGTAGCAAACGATGCAATACATTTTTCCTTGCATTACCTTTGATATTGGAGGTGTGACTAATTTTTTTCTTTGCCACAAATTCCAGGCTGGTGGCCGCATACAATGATCACCAGCACTTACAGAAAGAAGTGGAGTCGTCCAAAGCGAAGGCGGAGAACGGTTATGACAGGTATATTATATATATTTTTTAAACAAGGCTCAAACCACACTTCCCAATGCTAACTATGGAATTTGTGTCACAGTTCTCAGGAACCTGACGCCAAACGTCAGCGCGTGGACGATGATGAGGCAGCTGCTGCAGCTGCAGCCGCCGCAGCAACAGACATGACCAACAGCTCAGCATACAATTACAACTGGTACCAGGTGGGTTTTCATCCTTTATTAAATGACAGGTGTTTTAGTGGCTTTTACATATTAATGTTTTTGCATTGTCTTTTTAGCAACAGTATGGTGCTTGGAACCAAAACTCCTGGGGGCAGTACAACCAATATGCCCAGTATAACCAGTACTACCCTCCTCCTCCAACATGATGGATACATCCTGACCTCCATTGAAGACTCGTAGCAAAGCGTCCCTCAATGCTCGGCTTTGGTCTCGGTGGAAAGGCGAATGTGTCTTAGCTTTTTAAATTAAAAGACAACAAACGCTGATGTCAAGTTTAGTTGAACTGAGCTAATATTGATTCCACATGTACATTGTAGCAACTTTTTGGGATTTAAAATGCATGTTTGTAAAGACAGGCTTACTTCTTCCTCCCCTCTGCTCCGTTTCTCAACTGGAAGGCTTAGGTTTTCATCATCCCTGTGGGTTCCGTTTAATTTTAAGAATTTTAAATTGTTCACAGTTGTTTCAAAAATCCCCAAATTTAGTTTTTTTTGTTTTGATTTCATAATAAAGAGATTGTCCTCATGCACCTGCTACATTCTATTCTTTTATTTTGATATACATTTGTTGTACATCACACGTTCATCCAAGTCTGCCACCCTTAACGCTAAAATACTTCGGTCATGATCCTACTCCATGAAAATTATAATATAAGGCAAAGCTCTCAATTTACCGGTCGATCTGCGTTCCCATCTTCACCTATGGTCGGCATGGCGAATTTGGGAGAGCGGCCGTGCTAGCAATCTTGAGGGTTACTGGTTCAATCCCTACGTCCGTTGTGTCCTTGGGCAAGACATTTCACCCTTGCTCCTGATGAGTCCTGATTAACGCCTTGCATGGCAGCTCCCGCCATCACTGTGTGAATGTGGAAATACTGTCAAAGTGCTTTGGGCTCCTTAAGTGGACTAAAAGCGCTATACAATTACAACCATTTACAATTTTATGGTCATGAGCTTTGGGTTATGACCAAAAGGACAAGATCACGGGTACGAGCGGCCGAGATGACCTTCCTCAGCCGGGTGGTGGGTCTCAGAGATAGGGTGAGGAGCTCAAACTAATGCCGATGCGCCTCCACATCGAGAGGAGCCAGATGAGGTGGTTCGGGCATATGGTCAGGATGCCACCCGAACGCCTCCCTGGGGAGATGTTTAGGGCACGTCCGACCGTAGAAGGCTACGGGGAAGACCCAGGACACGTTGGGAAGACTATGTCTCCCGGCTGGCTTGGGAACGCCTCGGGATCGATCCCGCGGGAGGAGCTGGACGAAATGGCTGGGGAGAGGGAAGTCTGCTGCCCCTTCGACCCGACCTCGGATGAGCGCAAGAAGATGGATTAATGGATGCATATTGGTTTTATGACATCAAAATTAAAATAGTACTAATTTTTATTTTATAAAGAGTACTTAATTGTTTGCCATCCTCTATACATCAAATTGATTGGTAGGTGGTTAATGCATTGTTCGGTTACTCTGCACTTATTAGCCTTGTTTTCATCAGGTTAGGTTGATTACAAGGAAAGGCTGCCATTGAACTTTTATTTTAAACGATGCGATATCAGTTGTGCATGTATGTATATATTTGAATTATATGTATATATATATATGTATAGATAAAACTACCAGGCAAGAGGGGTGGGCGTGGATAAGTCTTCTAGAAACCTCTGACGTAAATTTGGCACATGCGCAGTGCCGGCCCTAAACCAGCCCTTTCTATGCTGCGCGTCTGACGACTAGCATCTAACGAGGTAAGGCCTGAGCGAACCAAGCGGTTAAAGTTCATTTTAGCGGATCATTTACTTATAATTATGTACTGAATACGTGCCTAAAAGACGTTTAATGCCACACTGCAATCGTAAACACAACACGATAGCGGTAAGTTTTGATTTCTGAGTTCATTTTCAGTTCCGCGTGTGGCATGCGGCTACCTTAGCATTAGCTTCACCGTGGGCTCGGCGCCACTTCCCTCACATTGCTGTGAAATCTTTAAAATCCCTGGAACAATTATAATATATGACTTTAGGTTAGTGTGTGTAGTTTATATTTCATTGAAAGTTGAATCTTTAGGGATTTCATTTTTACGTTACGCGCAGCAGTAGTAAATATGATAGTGAAACGTCACCAGCAAAATTCATCATAACCAGCTAATTAATATTGATGTGTTTTAGCTACAAAATGCAGCTCTTCTTGCGTGCCCAGAACACTCACACCCTTGAGGTGACCGGACAGGAGACCGTGGGTCAGATCAAGGTACATCTATTTCCCCTTCTTGTTTACCATTAACAAGGCTCTACACACTTAGCACAATTACCTTTTTTTTTTATGTTGTTCTTCTTGTAGGCTCATGTCCAGACTCTAGAGGGTCTCCTGGTGGAGGAACAGGTCCTTTTGCTTGCAGGTTGCCCGCTGGAGGATGATGCTTCCCTGGCATCATGTGGTGTCTCCGAACTCTGCACCTTGGAGGTAGCCGGTAGGCTACTAGGAGGTCAGTTATGATTTATAATTTTACAATCAACACTACATATTTGTCATGTTGCAATATTATACCGTTGTTTCTGTCTTTAACTGTCAAATAGGTAAAGTCCACGGATCTTTGGCCCGTGCTGGAAAAGTCAGGGGACAGACCCCCAAAGTGAGGATGATTTAGTACACCCACTGACTTATGTTTTGCCTGATTTCATGAGAATTCAACATGGTTTTACCCCCGTTTTCGTTCAGGTGGACAAGCAGGAAAAGAAGAAAAAGAAGACTGGCCGTGCCAAGCGCCGCATCCAGTACAACAGGCGCTTTGTCAATGTGGTGCCCACCTTTGGAAAGAAGAAGGGCCCCAACGCCAACTCCTAAAGGTGTTCCAGTGAAAATGATCACCACCAATCCAAGTTAAAATGTTCCCCAAGTTCAATAAAATGTTGACTTGGGACAAGTTGAGCCTCTGTCTATGTTTTCTAATGTTTTATTGGTCAAATGATATGAAGTACACACAGGTCACTTATAATATACATTTAGTGTTGCCTTTTACAAAAATATTTGAAATGTCTGCTTTATCTGGTGTCTCATTAGTTAAGATACCCACATTACAGCAAAAAAAAAAAACTTACACAAAAATAACACATTTTCCCTTTAGAAGCAAATATATATGTTTACCATTAGAACCTAGGTTTTTCTTAAAAGGTTTCACAAAGCCTGAATTGTACAAAATATACAATTTTAAAATCCATTGAATCGGTTCTGGACACCCACAAATAACTATACGGAATAAAGGTTAAACATACAACAAATGAGGAATGTAAAGGACAAATAATTACCTTTAAATCAGTATTTTTCCTTACTGAAGAACTATTTTAAAAGAAGGCAGTTTTGCTGTGAGGGATGGTGGCACCATCTTTATATTTAGTTACATTCTTGAAGTCAACAGTGTTCCTTACCTCCAACACACTGTTGTAACCAATCTGGGGTTCAAACATCGCATCGATTAAGCTGGAACTTCCAACTAACTTATTCACGCATGGCATGGTTTGCCTTTTTCCCATTAGTTCTGCAGTCCAGTTTTGAGTCAAATGACTTTCCTTCACTGTTGTCTGATGCGGCTGCAGTGTGCAGCTGTTTTGAAATTACTGATCAGAATTAATCATTCAGAGTGTAACCTGTACGTTTTATGCATTTTTGTTTTCCTCTACTTTTGGACCGTTTCATGTAATTTGCTCTCTGAGCGTGAATTAACACTTTACTTTTGTCTACTAACGGGTTATAGACTAATAATTCATAGTGGCTTGTTTTGCAGTTAAATTCAATAAAGGTAAGAGTCAGCAACCAGTGCTTTTTTTTTTTGGACACTAATACGCAGGTAAGCAAACGAGTTTGTCACGCCCAATATTTGTCAAAAAACAATTCATGCAAAGTGTATAGCATGCTAACCTGAGGTACCAGTACTATAAAAGTGGAAAATTATATTGATTTTCCTACTTGATTTAGCACTGAATTAGCTTTTTATTTAGTTACGTTACCTGCGCTCCATAAATTGCTGGACTGGAACCGTGCCTATCGCCTGATCCTCACAGTGTTCAAACGCCAACGTTCTTTACGATAAATGTGTGAATGAAAGGAATAGCGGTGTGTTCTGTAAAAAAGATATTTATGCAAACAAAATAGTACAATGCATAATAAAGTAAAGACCCATTACTGTCCCGAAAGGAGGTAAAAACATTGGAAGGTCAGGAACAAACGTAAACTAGTCAACATCGTAAGACCTCGGGAGAAAAACACTGCAAAAGGTGCTGTGACTTATAATTTTTACCAACATTTTATCTGTTAATCCACGGCCACCAGCTCCACCTCAAAGATCAGCTTGGCGTTGGGCGGAATTCTGGTAGAAGTTCAAGTTAAAGAGGTGACAACACAATAATGCAACAATCATGCTATTGAAACACCTACTAACTTTGTATTGTGGTTATAGCATTATGTGAAAGCTAGAGGTACCTAATGTAGTGGCCATGATGGCACAATGACAGTAAAGGATACTTGGAATCAGGCAGGCCTTTCTTCCCGTACGCCCACTCGGGTTCTATCTCCAAGCGGGCCGTCTCACCTTTGCTCATGGTCAGAATACCCTCATCCCACTGATGAAAGAAAAAGTCTACCGTTACCACACATACCAGTTTGGACATAGAAAGAGACAAACGGGGGGGAAAAAAAGCTGGCGTACTCCTCGGATGACTCTGCCCAAGCCCACTTTGAAGCTCAGCGGCTTTGTTTGCTTCTTCTTTCTGGCTGCTGCAGAGGAGACAAACACAAACCAAAACAATCACGCATTAGAAGACACTTCCACTGACAGTCATTTTAAACTTGGAAAAGATAACCATCAGAAGTAGCACACAACCTCTGACGCTGAGCACAACACCAAACAAATCTACACAGACTTTGCTTTTTTGGGATGCTACCACAAGTGGGCACAAGTGGAAGCGAAACGGGGAAAAAAAAAAGGTAACCATAGAACAGGAAATTGAATGTACTGCAGTTCACGTAGCTCTGCTCAGCACAATATGTCTAAATCAAACAAGTCAGCAACAACATTAAAATTATTGCTCATTAAAAGTGCTTATGTTTACACTTGGACCTTAAAAATTCACCTTACATGTGCGTCTGCTTTTTTAACTAAAGTGAATGGCAAGTACTTTTTCCCAAGATGGCGCTGCTGTTGGCGGGACCTCTGTGCTCTTGTGTCATCTTTTTGTGTTTCCCTCTTGTTTTCATGTGTTTTATATATATATATATATATATATATATATATATATATATATATAGTTTTGCCTTTTTGTTCGGACCCTTTGGGAGTGTGTGACAAGGGGTAAAAAGTCGTGACTTCTGCAGTGCTTTTTTGTGGAATTTTGGATCTGCCTCCCGGGAGCCTTCAACTGGTGGGTCTCTGCCACACCAGGGTACGTTTGGAGGGACTGGAGGTGATGCGGATGAAGAGACAGGACTGCACAGCTGGCGTTGAGTGTCTTGGCTGAATGAGCAGGTATCGGACATCTCAGTCCTCTTAGAAGCATCCTTGCTCATCCATGCGGACTAGACACTGGCCGAGTTAGTGCGCGGCAGAGAGTGGAGTCGGATCTCTTGGTTGCTTTGTTGGGTCTGCTCCTGTCTCTGGCAATGGTGGGTCGGGATTAGCTTCCGCCATCAGTGTATGAATGTGACGTATAATGAAAAGTGCTCTGGATATCATTCTAGGTATAGTAAAGCACTATATAAATACAGACCATTTACTTCAGGTGTAAGTACCAAGTTGTTAGCTTCTTTGTACACTCGATGACAAGTTAAGAACATTAAAAACTACGTAAAACATGAAATTGACCCTCCTTGCCAATCAAAGTTAAAAGTTTTTTATTGTTAAAATGGTAAATGGTCTGTATTTATATAGCACTTTTTAACTATACCTGCACAATACCCAAAGTGCATAAATTATACACCACATTCACCCATTCATACACCGATGACGGAAGCTGCCATGCAAGCGCTAACCACGACCCGGTGAAGTGTCTTGCCAAAGAACAATGGCTGGGACATGAATGGCAGAAGCTGGATTCCAACTAGAAACCCTCACGTTGCTGACACGGCCACTCTACCATCTTAGCCACACCGCCCAATTGCCTATAAATTATGCTATGCAGTGATTAACTTATGTGTCCACTTGTAAGACAGTTACGAAGGTTAAACAACATGCACATTCATATAAATTAGCCTTATCAATGAAAGTCAAAGATATTTTAATTGAAATTGTCTCAAACTTACAATAACAAGTGGTTAGATATTTTTTACACTGCAGTTACAAACGATAAAAAAACAATGCATTATTTGTTTTACCATGTCAATGTAACCGTTTCTATGCTATGTTAGTTCTTAATTTGTCAGCTTAACTATGTCATCTAAGAATATTAGAGTGTTTCCCTAAACATCATGTGTTTGTTTTAACGTCCATCCATGTCCCTCGCGGAGTCGTGGGGGGTGCTGGAGCCTATATCAGATGCATTTGGGTGGTAAGCGGGGTACACCCTGGACAAGTCGCCACCTCATCACAGGGCCAACACAGATAGACAGACAACATTCACACACTAGGGCCGATTTAGTGTTGCCAATCAACTTTTCCCCAGGTGCATGTCTTTAGAGGTGGGAGGAAGCCGGAGTACCCAGAGGGAACCCACGCAGTCACGGGGAGAACATGCAAACTCCACACAGAAAGACGCCGAGCCCGGGGATTGAACCCAGGACCTTCAAATTTTGAGGCACATGCACTAACCCTTGTTTCAACACGTTGCCCTGTTTTAACATTATTTTACATTCATTAAAATGTGACCAGCATCTTGACATTAATTTTGTTGCACATTATGAGTATTTGCCTGTGTTTACATCATACTTGCCAACCTTGAGACCTCCAAATTCAGGAGATGGCGGGTTGGGGCAGCATACCCCTTCCCCTTCGAGCTGTCCTGGATGAAATTAAAAATGTTTTTCCAATAATTTTGGAACTTGCAAGCGTATTTCTTCTTCTTCTTACTCGCCGTCGCCATGTCTCTTCTTTGTTCTTCTATTTCATCTCCTTGTTGTTGTGTGTGCAGTTGTGCACTGAGCTCCAGATGCCGTAGATGTTATTGTAGCATCCCGGAAGAGTTAGTGCTGAAAGGGGTTCTGGGTATTTTTTGTGTTGTGTTTATGTTGTGTTACGGTGCAGATGTTCTCTCGAAATGGAGAATATCTACACCATTCTTGTTTGGTGTGGATTGAGAGTTTGGCGCATATTAGTAAAAGTGTTAAAGTTGTTGGCAGGACCTCTGTGCCCATACATGTCACACTGACATGTATGGGCACAGAGGTCCTGCCAACAACTTTAACACTTGATCAAGTATGCCTTGTGTGTGCTTGAAATTAATGTTATCATGAAACCAGTGAAAATATCATACATTGTGTCAGGATTCGATGCTACATTATTATGTGACGGGGCCAGCACGCTGTCTGTATGGAGGAAAAGCGGACGCCTGGACAGCATGCGGCTGTTAAGGGGTGAAGGTTTCAGGTGAGACAGGACGCTAAAGGTAGTCTGATAGTTTATATATCAATGATGAAATATTAACATTGCAATACATGCCAATACGGCTTTTTTCGTTTACTAAATTGCAATTTTAAATTTCCCGGGAGTTTCTTCTTGAAAACGTCGCGTAATGATGACGTGTGCGCGTGACGTCATGGACTGTTAGGAAATATGAGCGCTGCGCGCACACACACACACACACAGCTAAAAGTTGTATGCTTTAACCGCATAATTACACAGTATTTTGGAGATCTGTGTTGCTGAATCTTTTTCAATTTGTTCAATTAATATTGGAGAAGTCAAAGTAGAAAGATTGAGTTGGGAAGCTTTAGCCCTTAGCCACACAAACACACGGTGATTCCTTGTTTAAAATTCCCGGAGGTGAAACTTTACTCTTGATCACAGCGGTCAAGCGAACATGGATCCCGACCGAATGTCAACCAGCAGGTTTCGGTGAGAAAATTGTGGTAAAAAGTCGCTTCTTACCGGAGATCAGCTGAGCTTGGGCCGTCCATAAAGCTGCCGTCGACTTCCCTGAGACACTAGCGTCAAGACACCCATGGACACACACCTCCGACTATCAGATACTGTTAAACTCACTAAAACACTAGGAACACAATAGAAAGATAAGGGATTTCCCAGAATTATCCTAGTAAATGTGTCTAAAAACATCTAAATCCGTCCCAATGCAATCGCGTTTTTTTTAACTTGTTTTTTCTAGTCCATCGCTATCAATCTCCTCAAACACAAATCTTTCATCCTCGCTCAAATTAATGGGGAAATTGTCGTTTTCTCGGTCCGAATGTTTTTTTTTTGTTGGAGGCTCCCATTAAAAACATTGTGCGGATGTGAGGAGCCATCAACATGTGACGTCATCGTCTGCAATTTCCGGTAAAGGCAGGGCTTTTCTGTTAGCACCAAAAGTTGCGAACTTTATCATGGATGTTCTCTACTATATCCTTTCAGCAAAAATATGGCAACATCGCGAAATGATCAAGTATGACACATAGAATGGACCTGCTATCCCCGTTTGAATAAGAAAATCTCATTTCAGTAGGCACGCCCCCAATATTGTTGTCCGGGTGGAAATCGGGAGAAATTGGGGAGAATGGTTGCCCCTGGAGATTTTCGGGAGGGGCACTAAAATTCGGGAGGGTTGGCAAGTATGGTTTACATGCATGTATCGAAAGAGCCTCCATGTCGCCAGGTGTATTCTACCTGCTGGAATATTGGTGTCAAATACAGTTCCGTCCTCCAACGTTCCCGTGTACCAGCAGCTGACATTTTCTCCTTTCTTTGGGAAGTTTGTCTTGTCGCCTTTCTTCAGCACTGATTTAGTGAACTTGGGTGGACCCTTAGGCAGACAAAATAAGGAAGCTCAGTGTTTTAGTTTGTTGACATACACAACTGTTGTTAACTCCGCTACCTCGTCCACCACTTCAGCTTTGACCTCTTTGGGCCTGTCGTCCATTTTCACGGCTTTCATCTGCTCCGTCGCCTCTTCCACTGGCTCGGTGCCTTTAAACCGCTAACAAAACAAGCACATTATTAGTGCCTTATTTGCAGTTCGCACTAAAATGCCGCGTCGCTGTGACGTCACTTACCTTGCTAACAAACAGCTCGTTGTAGGCGACAACGAGCTGCTCTTTTTTCGCCGTTTTGGCCACATTCTTGATGTTCCCCAGCAGTTTGTGCTCGTTGAGGAACTAAACACACGAGGACAATGTTAGCGTCCATTCTACGTAATCAGGGGGTTGAACATGATCAAATCAGCCATCTTTATTCATAAAACGCTGCCGTAATTTCCGCCTCGTCTGATGCTACACTGCGTCAAGCTAAAGCTGACGCACATGGATGCAGATTGCCGTCACACTGCACCATTGAACATGAACAACCACACGTTTCAATATTATGTGCTACACATACCGAATGTGCTGCATTGTCCTGAATGAACTTTATGATGTCTTTTTTGGGCAAATCGTCACTTTTGAGCTGGTCATCGCTCCATTCGCGTGCTGGCTCTTCCGCCATTTTGAGTGGACAGACGGAGACCTCAGTCGTTAATATCAAATAAAAAAAATAAACTCAACATTATGATTGTATTTTATTTGTATACGTACAATAAAATCAAAATATACGGCTTCGTTGATAAATAAATAAATGGAATTAAATATATTTAGACGCTTAAAGCGCCATCGTAAAGTATTTCCCGTTTCTTTGGATCTTATGTGCTGCCATCTAGTGGCTAAATAGTATCATTGTTTTTTAGTTTTTTATTTATTTATCCATCCATCCGTCCATCCATCCATTTCCTAGCCAGGTCTCCCTTGGAAAAGAGTTCTTTGATCTCAATGGGATTATTACCTGGTTAAATAATTGGGGCGGTATAGCTCGGTTGGTAGAGTGGCCGTGCCAGCAACTTGAGGGTTGCAGGTTCGATTCCCGCTTCCGCCATCCTAGTCACTGCCGTTGTGTCCTTGGGCAAGACACTTTACCCACGTTGCTCCCAGTGCCACCCACACTGGTTTAAATGTAACTTAGATATTGGGTTTCACTATGTAAAGCGCTTTGAGTCACTAGAGAAAAGCGCTATATAAACATAATTCACAATTCACACTAATTGCTAAATAAATAAATAAATAAACCACTTTGTCAATTTTATTTATATTTTTATTAATTATTTTCCAAAAATAACACCAGCCAAACCATATAACAAACAGAGGAAAAACAAAACACACAAGACAAAGCAAATAAAACCAAACAAAAAAAATCATCCCCACCCATTCACACACACATTCACACATCTATTGAGAGAAGCTTACATGAACTAGAGAAAATCCAAAATGAAAATAAATTAAAATAATAATAACCAAAAACATACATATACATCAGATTACTATATTTCAAAAGGGACAATGCAATTTCATAAAACACCTGACGGTCAAAAAAGCCGAATTTAGCCCAAAGGCAGTAAAAAAGGCAGTAAAATTAAAATTTAAAAGAAAAAGAGCACACAATACATATACAATATGTTGAAAATTTAAATACAACATCACAACATGCCATTTATCTTAGCATCAAAACAGGCGTGATAATAACAAGAACAATGATAATAATAATAATAATATAAATAATAATAATAATAATAATTCATACAATAACCATCTGACCAAACCAGTCTGTTGACTTTTGCAGTCAAGATATTTCATCACAGGACCCCAGGAGTCCTCCCATGTTCTTTGAGTGGATTGATTGTCCACTGTATTGCAGTTTCTCCATATGTATAACTGAAACAAGTTCATGCAGCCAATTTTGAAAGGATGAAGGAGTGGGTGTCTTCCATTCGGCCAGTATGAGTTTCTTGGCCAGCACTGTACCCATTAAGAGTGCAGATTGGGTGTGGAGGGGAAGAGTTAATGAATCCACTGAACATCCAAACATGGCTAAGTCTCTGTCAGGTAAGAATGGGCTTTAGAAAACTTCGGGAAAAAAAGAGAAAATCCTTGACCAAAATGTACCGATGAATAGAATAGAATAGAATAGAATGCCTTTAATTGTCACTATACACCAGTACAATGAGATTAAAAGCAACTCCAGTATCAGTGCGATAGTCTACAAATATGCAAAACATAGGAAGGAAAGAAACGTAAAAATAGTGCAAAAAGAGTTAAAGTGCAGAGTCCAGTCCTGAGAATGTTCTGAATGTGTTGTTTAAATATTATACTATATACATATGTACAGAATCATTCAGACTGATTGATTGATTGATTGAAACTTTTATTAGTAGATTGCACAGTTCAGTACATATTCCGTACAATTGACCAGTAAATGGTAACACCCGAATAAGTTTTTCAACTTGTTTAAGTCGGGGTCCATGTAAATCAATTCATGGTACAAATATATACTATCAACTGTGGGTGGAAAGTAAAAATGCACACGGAGAGGTGCTAAACTATACAATCAGTGCCTATGAGAGTTCACCGTGGTTATGGCTTTGGGGAAAAAACTGTTCTTGAGTCTGTTTGTCTTAGACCTGATGACCATGGAGCGCCTTCCTGAGGGCAGCAGGTCAAGAAGGTCAAAGCCATGATGGGAGCTGTCCTTGATAATGTTGGTAGCTCTGCTGAAGCAGCGGGAGGTGTAAATGTCTGTCAAGGAGGGGAGAGGGCAGCTGATGAGCCGCTGTGCTCCCTTTACCACTCTCTGGAGCCTCTTGCTGTCTGCAGCAGTGCAGCTGCCGTACCATACTGTGATGCAATATGTCAGCAGAGTCTCAATGGATGAGGGGTAGAAGGTCAGCAGCAGGTTGGAGTCCAGGTTTTTCTTCTTAAGGACTTTCAGGAAGTGCAGCCGCTGCTGAACCTTCTTAGTGATAGCAGTAGTGTGCTCTGACCAGGAGATGTTGTCAGAGATAAGGATGCCAAGAGACCGGAAGGTGTGGACCCTCTCCACACACTCACCCTTGATGTAGAGGGGCGCTAGGTCAGTGCCGTGTTTCCTGAAGTCCATGACGATGTCCTTGGTTTTCTTGGCGTTCAGAGCAAGGTTGTTCTCTGAGCACCAGTCTGCCAACCTCCGGACTTAAATAAATAAATAAATGGGTTGTACTTGTATAGCGCTTTTCTACCTTCAAGGTACTCAAAGCGCTTTGACACTACTTCCACATTTACCCATTCACACACACATTCACACACTGATGGAGGGAGCTGCCATGCAAGGCACCAACCAGCACCCATCAGGAGCAAGGGTGAAGTGTCTTGCTCAGGACACAACGGACGTGACGAGGTTGGTACTAGGTGGGAATTGAACCAGGGACGCTCGGGTTGCGCACGGCCACTCTCCCCACTGCGCCACGACTTCCTATCGGCTCCCTTGTCCCTCTTTGAGATGAGTCCGACCACCATAGTGTCGTCCGCGAACTTCACTGTGGGATTGTTGTTGTGGGTCGGACTGCAGTCGTAGGTGTAGAGGCAGTACAGAACAGTTCCAAAATAAATGCAAAATTGTACCATTATCTACTTTACATTTGTCACAGGTTGGGGACATAGCAGGATAGAATTTATGTAACATAACCTTAGAATAATGAAACCTATGTGTAACTTTGAACTGAATTAGCCTGTGTAACTGCTGTTTATTGAACATGTATGAATGTATGAAAGTGCAGTTGTCCATACCTCACTAGGGGGATCATCACCCATTTCTTTTTCCCACGCTCTCTTAATAGATAGTGCCAACTCAGGCGCTTTACTAAAAAAGATTGTAAAATTAGAGATTAGTTTTTTTTCCGTTCGGAGAAATCAAAATAATTCCAATAGAGCATGTCCTTTCTCTTTGGTTTCAAAATGAGGGATGTTCTCCCTTACAAAAATGTCTAAGTTGCATATATCTGAAAAAGTGAGAGGTAGATAAACTATACTTTTTTGCACTTGGCCAAAGGAAGCATCATTTCAATCAATATAGAAATTCTGTAGAAATCTTAGCCCTTTCGTATGCCGTGCTGCAAATGTGTTGTGCAATAATGCTGGGGTCGGTATAGCTCGGTTGGTCGTGCCAGCAACTTGAGGGTTCCAGGTTCGATTCCCGCTTCCGCCATCCTAGTCACTGCCGTTGTGTCCTTGGGCAAGACACATTACCCACCTGCTCCCAGTGCCACCCACACTGGTTTAAATGTAACTTAGATATTGGGTTTCAAATGTAAAGCGCTTTGAGTCACTAGAGAAAAGCGCTATATAAATATAATTCACTTCACTTCAAGGCATGATTATGACAGACTGTTGTATGGATCGATATTTTTGGAACTTTATATATGTTTTTTATTAGGATTAAGTTCCCAAGAGAATTTCTTACAACAAAACTGTGACTTACTGACTTGATAGATGAAGCCTTAGTAAAAAGTAAAGATGTCGAGGAGGCATATGGCTTTAACAGGGACATCAATTCAAATTTCATCCACAAAGGGACAGAGTTGACATAGTCAACATTTTTTAAACGGCATTATGTTATGGTACACATTTACATTTACTGGTGAATAAAATTAGTAATAAATAGCAGCTGAAATATCAAAAACATTAAAAGCAGATATTCCCCACTGTAAACTACTTGTATAAACGTATTGTTCGATTAAATACAATTATCTCTGTAAAGGCAGATTGTTATGACACAAATATTGTATGTGGTTTGGGTCTCATTGGATTGTGCAGTAAAAGTATGCTTGACTAATAGTATATTTCATGCAGTTGCAGAGACGGTTAAATATCCATAAATATCCATAAATATTCCATGCAACCACGTTGCCATAGCAAACAGTCTCCTGTTGTTAAGATGTCAATCTCTTCTCGGTTGCGTCAGGACTCAGCAGCAATACTGTACATCTTAATTATTCATGCAGCGGTGGTGTGACATAAAAATACCTTTAAAGAATTGCCTGGCCTTCATTCACCAACAACACTGCAATTACATTGTACTAGTGAGTTCTCCTATTGTTTTTTTTATTTGTATTTATTTTTAAGGCTAGTGTGTTTCTAGGCAACAAGAAAGGATTTAAGAGGAATAGATGAGAGCTAATTATTATCACTTTAGAGATTTCTCGGTTTTCTTGCATTATCTACTGCACAAGTGTGCAGCACACAGGAAATTACATCATTGGTTACTATTCAAAAATTAATATTTGGGAAGAGTTCAAATTTACACACACACAAAAATTATGACGTGGAAAAAAAACTGATGAATTGACAAAGTCAAATCTAGGGTCACTAACAGACAGGTTCATGGTCACGTGACACATTTGCAATGCTCTTTGTTGCCATGTAGCGTTCACAAGGCTCCATTTGTTTGTGCCCCTCAGCTCAATCATACTGAAGTTGATTTAAATGTATTTTTATTCGATATCATGAAATTAACACCTTTTTTTGAATTAATTAATCCAACAAAATAATACACAATAATACCATAATATTACAATTCCAATGCCAAAACAAAACATTCAGAATAGCAATCAACAGAGCAATTGAGAGGACACACAAATATGACACAAAACAATCCAAAAATATCAATCAATCAATCAATGTTTACTTATATAGCCCTAAATCACTAGTGTCTCAAAGGGCTGCACAAACCACCACGACATCCACGACATAGGCCCACATAAGGGCAAGGAAAACTGACACCCAGTGGAACGTCGGTGACAATGATGACTATGAGAACCTTGGAGAGGAGGAAAGCAATGGATGTCGAGCGGGTCTAACATGATACTGTGAAAGTTCAATCCACAATGGATCCAACACAGTCGCGAGAGTCCAGTCCAAAGCGGATCCAACACAGCAGCGAGAGTCCCGTTCACAGCGGAGCCAGCAGGAAACCATCCCAAGCGGAGGCGGATCAGCAGCGCAGAGATGTCCCCAGCCGATACACAGGCAAGCAGTACATGGCCACCGGATCGGACCGGACCCCCTCCACAAGGGAGAGTGGGACATAGAAGAAAAAGAAAAGAAACGGCAGATCAACTGGTCTAAAAAGGGAGTCTATTTAAAGGCTAGAGTATACAAATGAGTTTTAAGGTGAGACTTAAATGCTTCTACTGAGGTGTCATCTCGAACTGTTACCGGGAGGGCATTCCAGAGTACTGGAGCCCGAAATGAAAACGCTCTATAGCCCGCAGACTTTTTTTGGGCTTTGGGAATCACTAATAAGCCGGAGTCCTTTGAACGCAGATTTCTTGCCGGGACATATGGTACAATACAATCGGCAAGATAGGATGGAGCTAGACCGTGTAGTATTTTATACGTAAGTAGTACAACCTTAAAGTCACATCTTAAGTGCACAGGAAGCCAGTGCAGGTGAGCCAGTACAGGCGTAATGTGATCAAACTTTCTTGTTCTTGTCAAAAGTCTAGCAGCCGCATTTTGTATCAACTGTAATCTTTTAATGCTAGACATGGGGAGACCCGAAAATAATACGTTACAGTAGTCGAGGCGAGACGTAACAAACGCATGGATAATGATCTCAGCGTCTTTAGTGGACAGAATGGAGCGAATTTTAGCGATATTACGGAGATGAAAGAAGGCCGTTTTAGTAACGCTTTTAATGTGCGCCTCTAAGGAGAGAGTTGGGTCGAAGATAATACCCAGATTCTTTACCGTGTCGCCTTGTTTAATTGTTTGGTTGTCAAATGTTAGAGTTGTATTATTAAATAGAGTTCGGTGTCTAGCAGGACCGATAATCAGCATTTCCGTTTTTTTGGCGTTGAGTTGCAAAAAGTTAGCGGACATCCATTGTTTAATTTCATTAAGACACGCCTCCAGCTGACTACAATCTGGCGTGTTGGTCAGCTTAAGGGGCATGTAGATTTGGGTGTCATCAGCATAACAGTGAAAGGTAATACCGTATTTGCGTATGATGTCACCTAGCGGCAGCATGTAGATGCTGAAGAGTGCAGGGCCAAGGACCGAACCCTGGGGAACTCCACACGTTATCTTAACGTAGTCCGAGGTCACATTGTTATGGGAGACACACTGCATCCTATCAGTAAGATAAGAGTTAAACCAAGACAGGGCTAAGTCTAACATACCAATTCGTGTTTTGATACGTTCTAATAAAATATTATGATCGACGGTATCGAAAGCAGCGCTAAGATCGAGGAGCAGCAACATAGATGACGCATCAGAATCCATCGTTAGCAATAGATCATTAGTCATTTTTGCGAGGGCTGTCTCCGTGGAGTGATTTGCCCTGAAACCGGATTGAAAGGTTTCACATAGATTGTTAGACGCTAAGTGTTCATTTAACTGCTCCGCAACAATTTTTTCGAGGATTTTTGAAATAAAGGGAAGGTGAGACACCGGTCGGTAGTTTACCATGAGGTCAGGATCGAGGTTAGGTCTTCTAAGAAGAGGATGAATAACCGCTTTTTTGAATGCTAGGGGAACAGTGCCCGAGGAGAGTGATAAGTTTATAATATGTAGCACTGATGGACCTAATAATACAAAGAGCTCCTTGATCAGTTTCCCAGGAAGAGGGTCAAGTAAACATGTTGTCTGTTTTATTCCATTTACACGTTGTAACAATTCCTCTAATGTTATTTCCTCAAAACGAGAGAAACTATTTTGGAGGGCAGTATCCGCCGTATATACAATTGTGTCAGTGTTAATAGAACCCAGTTGTAGCTGGGACGCATTGTCTTTAATCTCCTTTCTAATGACTTCAATTTTCTTACTAAAGAATTGCATAAAGTCATCAGCTGAGTGGGTGGAGCTACTGGAAGGGGTCCCTTGTTGGGTTAGCGATGCTACCGTACTAAACAAAAATTTAGGATCGTTTTTATTACGGTGGATGAGATTTGAGTAATATTTAGCTTTAGCTAAGGTAAGCATGCGTTTATAAGTTATTAAACCATCACTCCATGCTTGATGGTGCACCTCAAGTTTAGTCGTGCGCCATTTGCGTTCCAGCTTTCTACATAATAATTTCTGAGCTCTAGTTTCTTCTGTAAACCACGGGGTGCGCTTTTTTGGAGCCTTTTTTAACTTTAGTGGTGCTATGTTATCAATGGTTTCGCGGAGGGCGTCGTTAAAGTTGTTAGTGAGGTTATCAATAGAGCCCACATACTTTGGGAATGGTGCCATTACCGAGGGCAGTAGGTCAGCAAGAGTTGTCGTTGTGGCCGTATTAATGTTGCGGCTGCTATAGCAGTTATTATTATTATTAGTTTGACGAACATGCGTCTGAACCTCGAATTTTATAAGGTAATGATCGGACAATACTTTAGTATACGGGAGTATCGTAACTTTGGAAACGGTGATACCCCTGACAAGCACTAGGTCTATCGTATTACCGTTGCGATGCGTGGGTTCATTTATTATTTGTGTGAGACCACAGCTATCAATTATAGTCTGAAGCGCTACGCACGGTGGGTCCGATGGGGTATTCATATGGATATTAAAGTCCCCCATTATGATTATATTATCGGCGTGTGTCACTAGATCAGCAACGAACTCTGAGAATTCATTGATAAAGTCCGAATAGGGCCCTGGGGGGCGGTAGATAACAGCCAGGTGTAGAGGCAGCGGTGTGACAGACCTCATAGTAAGCACCTCAAACGATTTATATTTATTATTTATGTTAGGACTAAGGTTAAAGTTTTCGTTGTATATTAGTGCGACCCCCCCACCCCTTTTAAGCGGACAGGCAATATGCGCATGTGTAAAGTTAGGAGGACATGCCTCATTTAGCGCAAAAAAGTCGTTTGGTTTAAGCCAGGTTTCGCTGAGACCGATGACGTTAAGATTGTTGTCTCTGATAATATCATTAACTAATAACGTTTTGGGAGACAATGATCTTATGTTTAAAAAACCTATATTATAGGTAGTGGGTTGTTTTAGGGAATTTTTGATGAAATTATCCGTAGTAGCAATATTAATAATGTTGTGTTTATTATGCCCAGTGCATTAAGTATAGTTACGACCATATCTAGGAATTGATACGACAGGAATTTTCCGATTGTTTGATTGTTGCTTTGATAAACTGCACACATCATGGTTAGCCACCTCAGTAACGGGAATTTTCCGATTGTTTGTTTGCTGCTTTGATTAACTGCACGCATCATGGTTAGCCACCTCAGTAACGGGAATTTTCCGAGTGTTTGTTGCTTTGATAAACTGCACGCATCATAGTTAGCCACCTCGGTAGAACACATGTCCAACTCTGAAACACTCAAAGCAGAAAAAACTTGTTCTAATTTAACTGACTCCTTACCCAGACGAGTAGTCTCGCATTTTCCATTTAAATCCGTCTTCAGGATGGAGGGAAGTGGTGTTCTGTGGGGATTAGCTTTCTGCTTTGTTTTTAGCCCCGCTCGGCATCCGCGTTTCCGATTACACCGCTGGCGTCTGCTCCGTAGACGGCCCCCGCTGCTACTATACTCCCCTGCTTCACAGGCCGCTGGATGTAGCCGCCGACGTATTCCCATGCTAGTTAGCACGTTTAGCACGCACGCGTCTATCAGTCCAAAACGGCCCGATATGTCCACATCCAGAAGTGTCTGGCGGTCGTACGTGATCACGGAGTGACCACGATGTGAGCCAGCCATAAAGTTTGTAGAATTGTCCGGTATTTCTGCCAAATGTTCCAATGTGCCAAACAAAAATTAATAATACCACCAACAGTACTAATATTAATAAGAATTCCAACACAGCTGGGATTAGAAATCCCTCAATGACATTATCATCACAGCCATTTATAAAAAATTTAAACATTTAAGAAATGAACAATAGTGTCACAGTGGCATACACTTGCATCACATCTCATAAGCTTGACAACACACTGTGTCCAATATTTTCTACAAAGATAGAATAAGTCATATTTTAAATTAATTTAATAGTTAATACAAATTTAAATAATGATGCATATTCCAATATATGACTCATTATTATCCAAACTAAATGCAGTTTTTTCTACTGATATCATCTCCATAGCTTGTGTATACCATGAGTTGGACTATCAACATCTATCTATTTTTTTAATATGACCCTTTTTGTTATGATGAATATCGAAAGAAATTAATTTTTACTCTTTGATGATGACATATTACTAAATTAATGCAGAGCACCAAGAATTCAAGTTTGCAGCGTCATTGGAATGTTTATATTTAGGAATGTCATTGCTTCTTTTGTCGTTTTCAACCATAACTCCTTTATTCTCTGACATTCCCACAATAAATGAACAATCCTTCCCTCAGCTGCTCGACACTTCATACATAATTTGCTATCTACTGCACCAATTTGAAACAGCTGAGAAGATGTAAAATACGATCTATTGAAGATATTAAATCAGGGGTGTCAAACTCAAATACAGAGTGGGCCAAAATTTTAAACGGAACAAAGCCGCGGGCCAAGGTTGAACAAATTAACCTTTTAATAGGGACCTAAACAAGTTTTGCATTAAATATTGAACAAACAAGGCTTATATAACTTTAGTGACAGGCAAAATCCAGTTTCAAATAATAATAATAATAATAATAAAAAAAATATCAATGGCATATCAAATAAAATATAAATACAAATTTTATGCCTTTTTTTTTATTTGCAATCTTCTGAGGTAAATATAATTTTTTTTCCACAGGCTAATAATACATTTGAAAATAAAATAACAATAATGAATGAACCAAACATTCAAGCCTTGAAGTAGCAAGAGAAAATGCATGAATAAAACGTTAATTATTGGTCAGTTTGCTGGAAGTTTCCCGGAAGACTTAGTGCTGCACGGGGGTCTGCGTATTTGTTCTGTTGTGTTACGGTGCGGATGTTCACCCGAAATGTGTTTGTCATTCTTGTTTGGTGTGGGTTCACAGTGTGGCGCATATTTGTAACAGTGCTAAAGTTGTTTATACGGCCACCCTCAGTGTGACCTGTATGGCTGCCTTGCATTCACTTGTGCGTGTGTGTGTGTGTGTAAAAGCCACAAATATTATGTGACACACTCTTAGTATGGAGGAAAAGCGGACGTGACGACAGGTTGTAGAGAACGCTAAAGGCAGTGCCTTAAATGCACGCCCCCAATATAGTTGTCCAGGTGGAAATTGGTAGAAATTCGGGAGAATGGTTGCCCGGGAGATTTTCGGGAGGGGCACTGAACTTCGGGAGTCTACCGGGAAAATTAGGAGGGTTGGCAAATATGAGTATTAGCGGTGAATGCGGTGTTACAGCGGCACCGACGCTGTATAACACCGGTGGGCCAGCTCTAATGCTAAATTGATATTGCCTCAAGGGCCAAATTAAATTACACGGCGGGCCAGATTTGGCCCGCGAGCCATAGTTTGACACCCATGTCTTAAATTGACTCAGCTTATAAAATGAAAACTTGAAATTTTGAATAAAATAAATATTTCAAATATTTTTTTAAGTTATTCAAATGGTTCCTTTGAAAAAATGCACATTTAAACACTATGCAACTCAATACATTCTATTTTGGGTTGTTAAAAGTTTGTACTAGGACATTTCGTGATGGGGTAAAAATAAGGCAGGAGTGCATGTTGACAGCTGTTTGATCACTCAAGTCGTTAGATGTGAGAGCTCTTGCATCAACAGGTTACACAAACAACACACTTTATCACGTGCTCACATGTCAACGCACTTCAGTATATGAATACACATACATTGTTCAAATGATAATTTTTTTCATTCAACCCCATTCGTCAACTTGGAATTCCCACATATTTATGGTGCATTTACACTGCATATCCACCAGAGAGCAGTATATGCACGCTCTTTAGTTATGGCAAGCAGGTTTGGCTTTACAGCAGAAAAAAACCCCTATAGATTTTGCAATGAACATTGACTGGTGTGAGATTGTATCGCCCAAACATGACTTTATAAGAAAACAGTACAAATACTAAAATATTTTTCAATATAATGAGTCATCCATCTGAGTGGCGTGGATGGCAACCTTTCAATATAAACATAAATAATAAAAACAAATCCAGGTTACACTTAGACTGAGACTTAGACAAACGTTATTGATCCACCATGGAAATTGTTCCACACAGTAGGTCAGTTTCAAAGGATGGAAAGAGTAAGTAAGGATGGGAAGGATAATGCAGGTATTAAGTAGACGAAACATGTACCATAGTAGCAATTTAAAATATAACATCTATGTAATATTTTATTATTATATATACAGTATATAATATATAGGGGACAGCATGGCGCAGCTGGTAGAGTGGCCGTGCCAGCAACCTGACGGTTCCTGGTTCGATCCCCACCTTCTACCAACCCAGTCACGTCCATTGTGTCTTTGAAGAAGACACTTCACTTCACCCTTGCTCCTGATGGGTCCTGGTTAGTGCCTTGCATGGCAGCTGCCGCCATGGGTGGAATGGGTGGAAGTGGAAATAGTATTTAGGGGTGGTTCAGGGTTTAGTGCGTCTGCTTCACAATACGAAGGTCCTGGGTTTCGATCCTGTACTCGGGATCTTTCTGTGTGGAGTTTGCATGTCCTCCCCGTGACTGCGTGGGTTCCCTCCGGGTACTCCGGCTCCCTCCCACTTCCAATGACATGCACCTGGGGATAGGTTGATTGGCAACACTAAATTGGCCCTAGTGTGTGAATGTGAGTGTGAATGTTGCCTGTCTATCTGTGTTGGCCCTGTGATGAGGTGGCGACTTGTCCAGGGTTCACCCCGCCTTCCGCCCAAATACAGCTGTGATAAGCACCTGCGACCCCGAACGGGACAAGTGGTAGAAAATGGATGAATGGATGGATATATAGTGATATATTATATTGTTACATTATATTTTTTATATAATATATATAATATACAACAAATCCCATTTACCATGTACAATATTACAATATATGTAACAGCTGCAGCAAAAAAAAAAAGGTCAGCATAAAAATAGAGAGTTGAAAATATACATTATAAACAAAGAGGTAGCTAACATAGAAGCAGTCAGGTAATGGACATAGACAGATATTACCTATGGAAGGCTCAGACTCCCAAAATTCCAACACGGAACGACACAGGATGTCCTTCATACCGACAGCCATCAGGCTGTATAATGCATATGTTCCTTCTTGACTGCACTTAAATGTACAATATATGTAGAATATTAGGTGTGTGGGAAAAAATCGATTCGAATACAAATCGAATCGTTTACGTTGTGCGATTCAGAATTGATTCTCATTTTTAAAAAATCGATTATTTTATTTAAATTTGTATTTTATTTTATTTTATTTTTTTATCAATCCAACAAACCACTACACAGCAATACCATAACAATGCAATCCAATTCCAAAACCAAACCTGACCCAGCAACAGTCAGAACTGCAATAAACAGAGCAATTGAGAGGAGGCACAAACACGACACAGAACAAACCAAAAGTAGTGAAACAAAAATGAATATTATCAACGACAGTATGAATATTAATTATAATTTCAGCATAGCAGTGATTAAAAATCCCTCAGTTACATTATCATTAGACATTTATAAAAATAAAAAAAAAGAACAATAGTGTCACAGTGGCTTACACTTGCATCGCATCTCATAAGCTTGACAACACACTGTGTCCAATGTTTTCACAAAGATAAAATAAGTCATATTTTTGGTTCGTTTAATAGTTAAAACAAATTTACATTATTGCTATCAGTTGAAAAAACATTGTCCTTGACAATTATAAAAGCTTTTTAAAAAAAAAAATCTACTACTCTGCTCTCATGTCAGCAGACTGGGGTAGATCCTGCTGAAATCCTATGTATAATGAATACAGAATCCTTATGAATTTGAAAAATATCGTTTTTGAATCGAGAATCGAATCGAATCGAAAAATCGATATATTATCGAATCGTGACCCCAAGAATCGATATTGAATCAAATCGTGGGACACCCAAAGATTCACAGCCCTATAGAATATATGTATATCATTCATATATTATATATTACATATATAATATATGATATAAATTATAGTATTTATTATTATTATTATTGTCTATTGTGAGCGAACTGTGGTGCTGAATTTCCCCCAGAGATCAATAAAGTACTTTCTATTCTATTCTATTCTATTCTATTCTATTCTATTCTATTCTATTCTATTCTATTGCTGTATGGTGAGCGATTATACAGCTGGATGGAGTGCGGAATGAAGGTTCATCTATCCATCCATTTTTCTCCACTTATTTGAGGTTGGGTTGCGGGGGCAACAGCCTAAGCTGGGAGGCCCAGACTTCCCTCTCCCCAGCCACTTCGTCCAGCTCCTCCCAGGGTATTCCGAGCCGTTCCCAGGCCAACCGGGAGACATAGTCTTTCCAACATGTCCTGGGTCTTCCCCCTGGCTTCCTACCGATCGAGCATGCCCTTTGTCTTTTCGGTCATAACCCAAAGCTCATGACCATAGGTAAGGATGGCAAAGCAAATCGACCGGTAAATTGAGAGCTTTGCCTTCCGGCTCAGCTCCTTCTTTATCACAATGGATCGAGTAAACACTGCACCGATCCGCCTGTCGATCTCACAATACACTTTTCCCCTCACTTGTGAACAAGACCCCAAGGTACTTGAACTCCTCCACTTGGGTCAGGATCTCCTCCCCACTCCACCCTTTTCCGGGAGAGAACCATGGCCTCGGATTTGGAGGTGCTGATTCTCATCCTAGTCGCTTCACACTCAGCTGTGAACTGTTCCAGTGAAAGCTGAATCTAAATCCAGGTTGATTTATTACGAACTGTGACTATAAATGGTAAATACTAATAACAATAAGATTGTGATACTATTGATTAAAACAATATGTTTGTTGGCAATGTAAAAAAGGTTAAGGATGATTATATATTATCAGATATTTTAATGTAAATACTACTCAAGGTAAGCCAATACGTCTAACGTTGAACGTAATTGGTAACAAATTACTTTTGTTGTGGCTTTGGGCCTCACGACCCTGTCAGAGTCCAAACTAGTCTGGTCCAAAATAAGAGAGAAAACTCACAGCAAAGACAAAGCAACGTCCTTGGTGGAGGTAACAAGTGTCTATGATGGCCCACCATTTCCCTCCAGAAAAGTAAAAAAGTCTCATTTTGAGATGCGAGGCGTCTCTCGGTGGCCGTGTGCTCCATGGAGGATAAAGTGTTTTTTCTCCTGCATTGAGCCTAATAATCTTCCTGTAAGCCACAAGGCAAGCTCACTGACACAGTTCATCCCCAGCAGGAATATTAAGCATGTCTGCACGTTGCAGTCGGACTGAAGTGAGGATGGATCACACCACCACACAACTAAACACACTTTTTGTTGAGGATTAAACACAAAATTCATTGTGTTGTAAAATTATTCTGGCAGCAGTTACAGTTCTTCAACACTTTTTCAAGAACTTGTCTTTTCCCTTTCGTTTTGCGGGAGTGGACATTAAGAATAATTGTAGCAAAACTATTTGCAAATGCGTATCTCAATCTTTGCATCTGTAATCCAAATTCATGTGGTAGTGGACTAATTAGTGTGTCTGTATAGCAATCTGTGTGTGTAATCAGAGCCACGCGTGTGGTGTTTTAATTTATTTCGATTTGTATGTCCATACATCCATCCATTTTCTACCGCTTGTCCTGTGTGTAAAAAAATCTGTCTGTAATTCAATCTGTGTGTGTGCAAAAAATGTGTGTCTGTAATTAGATTTGTGTGAAGCAGGAGAACTTGGTTGGCTGTCTTTTTACACGTGACCTTTTGCCAAGTTTCTGTTGTGGAAGATTTGTGTGTGCGTATTCAGATGTGTGTGTGCGTGTGATACACTGTGTGTGTCCATACTCAGGTACGTGTGAAACATAAGCTTTTTGAACATGACTTTCGCAACACTTCTGCTGTGTAGGATTTGTGTGTGCTTACAACGATCTGAACCTGTAAACAGATTCATGTCTGGAACTTCACCTTTCCTTTCCGTAAACCAGGGGTGTCAAACTCAAATACAGAGTGGGCCAAAATTTTAAACGGAACAAAGTCGCGGGCCAAGGTTGAACAAATTAACCTTTTAATAGGGACCCAAACAAGTTTTGCATTGAATATTGAACAAGCAAGGCTTATATAACTTTAGTGACATGCAAAATCCAGTTTCAAATAATAATAATAATAATTTAAAAAATATCAATGGCATATCAAATAAAATTTAAATAACAATTTTATGCCTTTTGTTCTATTTGCAATCTTCTGAGGTAAATATCAATTTTTTTCCGCAGGTTAATAATACATTTGAAAATAAAATAACAATAATGAATGAACCAAACATTCAAGCCTTGAAGTAGCAAGAGAAAATGCATGAATAAAACGTTACTTATTGGTCAGTTTGCTGGAAGTTTCCCGGAAGAGTTAGTGCTGCAAGGGGTTCTGGGTATTTGTTCTGTTATGTTACGGTGCAGATGTTCACCCGAAATGTGTTTGTCATTCTTGTTTGGTGTGGGTTCACAGTGTGGCGCATGTTGGTAACAGTGCTAAAGTTGTTTATACGGCCACCCTCAGTGTGACCTGTATGGATGTTGACCAAGTATGCTTGCATTCACTTGTGCGTGTGTGTGTGTGTGTGTACAAGCCACAAATATTATGTGACACGCTGTTAGTATGGAGGAAAAGCGGACGTGACGACAGGTTGTAGAGAACGCTAAAGGCAGTGCCTTAAATGCACGCCCCTAATATAGTTGTCCAGGTGGAAATCGGTAGAAATTTGGGAGAATGGTTGCCCCGGGAGATTTTCGGGAGGGGCACTGAACTTCGGGAGTCTACCGGGAAAATTAGGAGGGTTGGCAAGAATGAGTATTAGCGGTGAATGCGGTGTTACAGCGGCACCGACGCTGTATAACACCGGCGGGCCAGCTTTAATGCTAAATTGATATTGCCTCAAGGGCCAAATTGAATTACACGGCGGGACAGATTTGGCCTGCGGGCCAGAGTTTGACACCCACGCCGTGAACACTGTTATGTACAGCGGGGGAAGGAGATGACACCAAAGCAAGAATTGGCTCAATACGTTTATTGAACCTCTTGATGAGTGTGTGGGAGGTGTATGCTACTCTATGTCTTTGGTGCAAAACGATGTGTAGAATTAACAATGTTAATGTTACCAGGGTTTGTTGTAAGTGTGTGTTGGATGAATCTTTAGTCAGACCAGAGGAGCAAAGCAAGAAGGCATTCCGTGGGCAAGCGAGCGGTCGGGGGATGGAGAGAAGCCACGAGGTCCGTGTCCAAGCAGGGGTCGAGGATCGAGGGAGGCAATCCAAAATCCAGAGAGGAGTCGAGGCACTCAGCTCTATGATATGGAACAGGAAAGGCACTGCGGGGAACGCAAAGGACACAAGACCCGCGAACTGTGAAGTCTCAGAAAGAGAGCAAGTACGCAGGAAGGAAGCCAGAGACGGGATGCTTACTACGAGGAGTGAACTACGTCCTGGCACTTGGTCTTCGGGTCCGCTGGTCTTTATGCTGCCTGCCCTCATTAGTACCAGGTGCGCTGATCACCGATTGCCTACAGCTCTGCCCGCACATGGCCGCGCTACGGCCAGAGCGAGCAGGGGCGTGTCCTGGCGCACCTCCAGCAGAGGTGTCAGCCAAGTTTGCAGCAAAGGCATGAAGGACTGCGTCATTGCCGTGACATACTCACCACTCTTTGGCGCCTTGCACCTATTTATGTTCCTCTGTGTTGAAGCAAAACAAACCTCACCCTTAAGCCCAACTTGTTCACGGATCTATGGAGAACTGTTGTCGCCACAAAAAAAATACCCAAATAATTAGTCATAGTTATGAGATAAAGGGTCAAAATTATGAGATCCATCCATATTCTACCGCTTGTCCCTTTTGGGGTCGCCGGGGGTGCTGGAGCCTATCTCAGCTGCATTCAACCATTCAATCAAAGTGTATTTATATAAACCTTAATCACAAGTGTCTCAAAGGGCTGCACAAGCCACAACAACCTCCTTGGCTCAGATCTCACATCAGGGCAAGACAAAACTCAACCCAATGGGCTACAATGAGAAACCTTGGAGGGGACCGCAGATGTGGGGACCCCCCCCACCTTGGGCGACCAGTGCAATGGATGTCGAGTGGATCGAGTTAATATTTTTTATTTAGCCTTTATTTAACCAGGTAAAAATCCCATTGGATCAAAGATCTCTTTTCCAAGGAACACCTGGCCAAGAGAGCAGCAGCAAGGTCACATTAAAAACAGTAAACAACACATAAAACATCAAATTTACAACATTAAAACTTGCTCACATCACACATGTGCATAAAGACAAGGTAGACTGCAATCCTTTCACAGAAATTTTAAACTCATTTAATGTAACGAGGTTTTGAAGTTGATAATAGTATGAGAGTCAAGCCCACTGCAGGGGACCACCCTGAGTAGAGACAAGTCAGCAGCGCAGAGACATCCCCAACCGATGAGTGGTCCACCCCAGTTCCCGACTTTAAACAGCTAGCTTTCATCTATGGTCCCCTTGATAACCTCATCACGCAGGAGAGGGGGGCAGAGCAGAAAAGACACAGCAGATCAACTGGTCTAAAAGGGGGGTTTATTTAAAGGCTTGCGTATACAAATGAGTTTTAAGATGGGACTTAAAGTGTTGCGATCCGCTGCTCGGATCTTTACATATTGTTGTTTATTGTTCCTTTTCTGTTTCACATTTTGTAGTTCGACCTCCTTAGTTCCTGTTTAGTTTGTCACCTTGGTTTCATATTGTGTTCACCTGCTACTCACAGTCCCTGCACACCTGTTTTACTAATCACCTTACTTATTTAAGCTTGCCCCTTTTGTTAGTTCTGCCTGCCTGGGTTCCTAATTTGCCTTCGAGCAACAGTGACAACTGACTTCTGTATGAATATTCTCGCTAGCTTACACGCTACGCCTTTGTTTTTATTCTAGCTCTCACGCTAATGATTTGTTTTCCCTTTTGTGTGCCTTGGTGCCAAGTTTAGTGTTTTTCGGTTTATTATTCCTAGCCTCCATGCTAGCGCCTTGTGTTTACCTTTTTCTGCTTAGCACCAGTGTTTTTGTTCCTTAGCTCCTTTTGTTACTTAAATAAATCCTTTATTTCTCACCTTTGCTGTGTTCTTGCCGACGCATCCTTGGAGGAACAAACCCAGCATCGCTATGCCAACCAGCCGTTACAGTAGGAAACCAGCATCGAAAAGTTCTTCCGCATCAGGCGGCGGCAAGGACGCCTTCGACGAAGGCTCGTGGACTTTGCTCCGAGCGTGGGCGACGGAGACACTCCACTGCGGGCCAGTTGAGGACATGATGCGGGGACCGAGTGGGTTTCTGGCCCCGCTAGATTCTTCCTGGTACAGAGATGTTTCCTCTCAAGCCGCTCGCAGTGCCCAGCGTAGGTGGAAAACCTAGAGGAGGGCCCCGCCTCGCGGCAGTGACGCTCTCACTCCACGACGTTCCTCTCCAGAACACAGCCAGCTTCAACCCGTCCAGGATTCCCCTCACCATCCATCCATCCATTTTCTACCGCTTATTCCCTTTTGGGGTCGCGGGGGGCGCTGGCGCCTATCTCAGCTACAATCGGGCGGAAAGCGGGGTACACCCTAGACAAGTCGCCACCTCATCACAGGGCCAACACAGATAGACAGACAACATTCACACTCACATTCACACAGTAGGGCCAATTTTTTAGTGTTGCCAATCAACCTATCCCCAGGTGCATGTCTTTGGAAGTGGGAGGAAGCCGGAGTACCCAGAGGGAACCCACGCATTCACGGGGAGGACATGCAAACTCCACACAGAAAGATCCCGAGCCTGGATTTGAACCCAGGACTGCAGGACCTTCGTATTGTGAGGCAGACGCACTAACCCCTCTGCCACCGTGATTCCCCTCACATGCCTGGTAATTCCTTTGTGTCTTTTCCAAAACTTTCCTCTGTTCCAATTGATGTGTTTTGGTGCCTGTTGGCATTTCTTTTTAATTATTTTTTTTAAAAATATAAATGAAAAAACAAAAAAACACTACCGGGGCGCTAAAACGTGCTCCATTTTTTAATACATAGTCAAATATCACAGGTAGGAGGATGATAACATGACTATGCGGTAAGTGAGTGTTTCCATGGTGACAGCAGGACGTATGTGCAAAAACCTCACTTAAATAAGGCTTACTTTATAAATTGGGAGTTAATAACACAGTTGGAGTGCAAATATTTGGATCTCACGCAGCATTCACACAACCACTATGTCATCCGTTTCATTATTATTACCACTCATATATTTTTTAAGATAAACAACTTTACAAAACCATATTATTTGTGCCAATGACATATTGAAATCATCTTGTATGTGTGCCAATTACCCACAGGAGCTTTACATATTGTTGATGATGGCTACTTGTGTTTTGAAACACATTTGCTTTTCATGACTTGACATATCATTTGGACAATAACTTGGCAAACAAAAGACCTAGAAGCGAACATGTTTTTTCTTTATCTCAGCAACAGTTCTCAGTTACGGTGGTGCTGACACTATGATTGGTCAAACATTGATATTGAAATTGCTATTTCTATTAGACATGACATTAGTTAGCACTCCCAAAATAATCTTGTTACGGCGCTCCACGTAATAGGCACGAATCTGAAGGTATAGCTTTCTTCTTTGGAGTCACCATGTCCATCTTATTTCATTGACATGCCATTCTGAAACTCATTACCATATTCATGAGATAATTACCATGGCCATTGTGGTAATGGGAGGAACTCTGCTGCGCACAAACTCGCTCCAGACGTGTGATTTATAATGAGCAGAGTGCGTAGAAATGTGCGCAGCAAGCTTTGATGAATCCAATTTTTTTTTCATCCATACGTACATTCTGAAGTTTATGCTTACTGTAGTTAGATTACATTGTTTTATGTTGGAATCAACACACACTTTTAAGATTGAATCCCCTGGTCTGCTAGAGAATAAGAAGACATAGCCGGAGGTATCAATATTGCCAACTTTATTTAGCAAGTATCTTTTTTTTCTAAAAACATGACAAATGACAAATCAAATTTTGGTCCTTTTTTAGGAGGCTAACATAAAAGCACGAATCGCTCTCCTTAACAAGCAGCAAGTCCTGCTTTGGGACTTCACCCCCCACCTAAGAGAAACTCAGTGTCTCCATCTTGCTTGTGACATTAAAAAAAGTCTACAAGACTCCTTATTTGGCTACTGACGTATGCAGTATTTTCATTTCTGGTTTTTGGATTAGTGCGCACAGGATAGATGTAAATATGAAAGACTACATACATGAGAATTGTAGTAGCCTGCAAAGTAAACAAATAAATGTCCTTATTTGGCAAGCAGACAACTTTACTTACAAATCCTGTTTCCATGTGAGTCGGGAAATTGTGTTAGATGTGAATATAAACAGAATACAATGATTTGCAAATCATTTTCAACCCATATTCAGTTGACAACGCTACTAAGACAACATATGTGATGTTCAAATTGATAAACATTTTTTTTTGCAAATAATCATTAACTTTAGAATTTAATGCCAGCAACACGTGACAAAGAAGCTGGGTAAGGTGGAATAAATACTGATAAAGTTGAGGAATGCTCATCAAACACTTATTTGGAACATCCCACAGGTGTGCAGACTAATTGGGAACAGGTGGGTGCCATGATTGGGTATAAAAACAGTTTCCCAAAAATCGCTCAGTCTTTCACAAGAAAGGATGGGGCGAGATACACCTTTTTGTCCACAACTGCGTGAGCAAATAGTCAAACACTTTAAAAACAACGTTTCTCAAAGTCCAATTGCAAGAAATTTAGGGATTTAAACATATACGGTCCATAATATCATCAAAAGGTTCAGAGAATCTGGAGAAATCACTCCACATAAGCGGCATGGCCGGAAACCAACATTGAATGACCGTGACCTTCGATCCCTCAGACTGCACTGTATCAAAAACCTACATCAATCTCTAAAGGGTATCACCACATGGGCTCAGGAACACTTCAGAAAACCACTGTCACTAAATATACAGTTCGTCTCTACATCTGTAAGTGCAAGTTACAGCTCTACTATGCAAAGAGAAAGCCATTTATCAACAAAATCCAGAAACGCTGCTGGCTTCCCTGGGCCCGAGATCATCTAAGATGGACTGATGCAGAGTGGAAAAGTGTTCTGTGGTCTGACGAGTCCACATTTCAAATTTTTTTGGGAAATATTTGACATCGTGTCATCCGGACTAAAGGGTAAGCGAACCATCCAGACTGGTATTGTAAGTGTTGTTGAAACTTACACTCAATATTTTTTGTTTTAAGGGTTATATTTTTTTCTTTGAAAATTATTATGGTTGTGAATTCATGTTACATTTTTTGTAAATAAGACACATTTTGTTTACTATAAAAAGGGCAATTTATTTCCTTTGTAACACCGCTATTCTCGCGAGGTTTTGGTTTACTATTAGGGGTTGCGAGACCTGCATTCGCCCAGACATGCAAACGACTTTGAGCCATCAGCAGCAGCAAGAACATTTAGCTAGCTGAACAAGGTACTTGTCATATTGTGTCGAATTATTCTGTATATTTGTAAAGTACATTGTTTTAATTATTGTACGCTCATTTAGTTGCACAAGACTGAAATATTTCCTGCCCAAGGAACTCCGAAGTGGCAGGCGGCCACGAGGTAGCTATTTTGGTCAGCACTATAGTTGCCTGTGACTGAACTATGTCTAAAGCATTATATTTCATGTCTTGTCCTGTAGTTTATACGGCATAAACCCGAGTAAAGAGCCCGTCTTTAAGAAGCCGTGCCTGTGTCGTCATTTCGGAGCCACAGTTATCGACGCAAAGTTCAAAAGCCAGCATCTGTGATGGTATAGGGGTGCATTAGTGCCCAAGGCATGGGTAACTTACACATTTGTGAAGGCACCATTAATGTTGAAAGGTACATGCATGTTTTGGAACATATGCTGCCATCTAAGCGTCGTTTGTTTTCATGGACGCCCCTGCTTATTTCAGCAAGACAATGCCAAGCCACATTCAGCATGTGTTACAACAGGGTGGCTTTGTAAAAAAAGAGTGCAGGTACTTTCCTGGCCCGCCTGCAGTCCAGACCTGTCTCCGTTCGAAAATGTGTGGCCCATTATGAAGCGTAAAATACGACAGCGGAGACCCCAGACTGTTGAACGACTGAAGCTCTACATGAAACAAGAATGGGAAAGAATTCCACTTTCAAAGCTTCAACAATTAGTTTCCTCAGTTCCCAAATGTTTATTGAGTGTTGTTAAAAGAAAAGGTGATGTAACACAGTGGTGAACATGCCCTTTCCCAACTACTTTGGCACGTGTTGCAGCCATGAAATTCTAAGTTAGTTATTATTTGCAAAGAAAAAAAAGTTAATGAGTTTTTACATCAGATATATTGTCTTTGTAGTACATTCAATTGAATATGGGTTGAAAAGGATTTGCAAATCATTGTATTCCGTTTATATTCACATTTAACACAATTTCCCAACTTATATGGAAACGGGGTTTGTAATTTGTGTGCATTTCATAACCACAAAAAAACACAAAATATCTCTATTACTTCAACATACATAAATAAAAGATGTTTGGAAATGGACCCATCTATTCATGAATCACCCACATTGTATAAACGTAATTGAGATGCATCACAGAATCGATCATTCTTCCCACCTCTGATTGTCAGCCAGTCATTCGAAGTCATCACAAGTAAATGCTAGGTTCGGTTTCCCTTTTGTCAACAACCGCTTACATTGACCGGCCTTTCTAAGGTGAAACTGCAGCCACCATTAAAAGCTTTATTAAGCCTTAACCATCCAGACAGAGTTTATATGACAGGCTATTCAACTTCATGATGAAGAGGGCCGCAGTTTCAAGAGACCAAGGGCTCATGGGCCAGACATCCAAATGTGGATGTTTTGTCAGAAAGTGCCTCTGCAAGTTATATTCCTTGGAAACTGCGTTTACTTTATTGCAAAGTAAACACATCGGCTTTCACACAGCACTGTCAATAAATTCATTATTCTTCCCTTGTTACTCGTTTCAATCGTACTGCACACGCTTCAGAAGTTTTGTTGAGGATTGATGTTTCTTTTAAATAATTTTCCTTAGTTTTATTTCTTTACACCTCTTCTGTCATTCAGGTTTGTAAAACTGAAAATAAAAACCTAAAATAAAGATGACAAAAGTACAACGTCCATTGTGTCTATCAATCCATTACCACTTGTCCCTCTTGGGGGTGGTGGGGATGGCTGGAGCCTACCACAGCTGCATTCGGACACCCTGGACAAGTCACCACCTCATCACAGGGCCAACACAAATACAGACAACATTCACACTCACATTCACACACTAGGGCCAATTTAGTGTAGCCAATCAACCTATCCCCAGGTGCATGTCTTTGGAAGTGGGAGGAAGCCCAAGCAGCCGGAGGGAACCAACACAGTCCTGAGGAGAACATGCAAACTCACACAGAAAGACCCCGAGCCTGGGGATTGAACCCAGGACCTTCTTACTGTGAGGCAAACACACTAACCCCTGGTCCACCATGCTGTCCCGTCTATTGTGTATTTTACATAAATAAAGTCCATTGTGTTGCGATCCGCTGCTCGGATCTACACATATTATTAGTTATTTTTCCATTCTTGTATCACTCTCCGTCAAGTGACTGTTTATTTCCTGTTTAGCCTGTCACCATGGTAACTCATCAGTCCACCTGCTACTCCCGGTCCACACACACCTGTTTTGTCTAATCACCCTCCTATTTAAGCCAGCCTCTTTGTTCATTTATTTCTGGGTTCATACTTTGCTCTCACGCAACTGTACGTCTGGATTTTTGATCGTTTGCCTTCACGCAAGTATTTATATTCTCACTAGCTTCTCACGCTAAGCCTTTGTGTTTTTCCAGTTTACATACTGATGATTTGTTTGTTCTTTTTGTGCCTACGTGCCATTTTAGTTTGTCTATTTGTACTTCCTAGTTTTCATACTAGCGTTTTTGGTTTGCCTTTTATTAGCTCAAGTGTTTTTGTTATTTAGCTCCCTTTGTTACATAGAATAAATTCATTATTTCTTACCTCTTGCCGTGTTCATGTCTGCGCATCCACGAAGGAACATTTCCGGCAGCACTGTGCCAACCAGTCCTTACACATTGCATAATTTACATAAATAAAATAGGTTTAATGTGAACACATTCACACAATTAACAACAAATGTTTACACATAGAATTTACACGCCATTCACACAACAAACACTGCTCACAATGTATGTGACTAATCATAAAGAATTAAACCTAGGGTGTAACGTTATCGCACTGTACTCGTCGAACTTAGTACTAAATGTATTAAACAAGTATTGATCGTTACTCTCAGACAAAAAACAAAACACGACCAGGAATACAAAATACATCACAAAGTTAGCAATCTCAATACAAAACAAACTAAATATCTTTATGTACAAAATGATATCTACTTAAAAATGTGTGACCAAGTTTTGTGATGAAGCTTACACGCTGGGATGTCTAACATTGTTGCTGCTTGTCTGGATCAGTGTGTCCATCGCCTAAAAGGTCTGCCATAAAAATGACTGGAGCACTTCCTCGGAGTAGAACATTCATACTTTGATGTGCAGTCGTTAAAAGTCCGATTTTGCTATGTATTTAGATTTTTTTGTTTGTTTGAATGAGTAGTCTTCTTTTGCTCATCCCACTGCTGCTTCACTGTGACACATGTCTCACTGTTTCCCTCTGCGGGGTGGCGGAATTATTTTAGACATGTTCAACCCGAGTTTTACTTCTTTCATCAAGCCTATTTGGGTGATGTTCGGAGGGCCAAATTAAAACAAAGCTTTGGCGGGCCAGGTGTGGCCCGTTGGCCGCAAGTTGAGTAGGACCGTTATGACAATTTAGCACAGTAAAATGTCAAATAATTGTAAAATAACTTAAGCACCTCAAGCTTTAACTTTCTGTTTGTGTCGTCAGCCTATGAAGTGTTCAAAGACATCAGTCATCCTGCAAACAAGACAACCTTCTCAGAGACGCAAACGCTCGTAAAGTAACGCCACAATGGTGGCGGGACTGTCATTCGTCTTCTTGTGTTATTATTCTGCACGCTAACAGCAGAGATTATAGCTCAGAAAGAAAACGATACACGGAAGGTGTTTCATAAATACTAAGCAGAATAAACTTGTTTTCTTATCACACTGACACCCCCCCATATATTTTACACGGCAGCCGCCTTGTCGCACTGATGGAATTCGAGGGGGATGAAGATAGAATTTTGAAGCAATTTTCAATTACACAAAAGCCACTCAGAATGTGTGTTAGTGTGTGAGTGTTAGTGTGTGTGTGTGTGTGTGTGTGTGTGTGCACCTCAGCGGAAAAGCAAGAGGCTAAAAAATGCAATCCAATCTTGAAGCAACGCCACATCCCACATTTTGAGACAATATTCCATTCAGGAAATACGACTTAGAATTCGTACTGATGTCAAATTGAGATCATATATGAAACCTTTGCTTAAAAAAAAAAGGTATAAAAAATGACTAAACAAAAGCAAACTGGTTCTGATTTCCTGAGTTTGTAAACAGTAACAGTGCGATTTTCCCACTCCCTCATAAGTGTGCTTTCTTTTGTTTGTATTAAATAATATTCGTGTCTCACGCCATTGCTAGCAGCGATCCTCCAAACAGTGACAATTTCGGAGATGAAAGAAGGCTGTTTTATAAACATGTGCAACAGTGTGCAACTGGAACAAGAGAGTTAGGTAAAAAATAATGTCAAGATTTTTCACAGGGTCGTTTTTGGACGATCATTTTGTCTACATTTATGACGGTATGAATAAACAAGTGTCTGTGTCTAGCAGGGCCAAAAATCATCATATACTTTCTTGGCATTACGATGAAAAAAGTTGTTTGATATCGTTAAGACACGCCTCCAGCTGACTACAATCCGCTATGTTGGTCAGCTTCAGACTACAAAGTATACTTAAGTGAATAATAGTGTCCATCCATCCATCCATTTTCTACCGCTTGTCCCGTTCGGGGTCGTGGGGGGTCGCTGGAGCCTATCTCAGCTGCATTCGGGCGGAAGGCGGCGTACACCCCGGACAAGTCGCCACCTTATCGCAGGGCCAACACAGATAGACAGACGACATTCACACACTAGGGCCAATTTAGTGTTGCCAATCAACCTATCCCCAGGTGCATGTCTTTGGAGGTGGGAGGAAGCCGGAGAACCCGGAGGGAACCCACGGAGTCACGGAGAAAAAATGCAAACTCCACACAGAAAGATTCCGAGCCCGGGATTGAACCCTGGACAACTCAGTACTTGTGTAACGGAGTTAAAATACACCTTTGTTATTTACTATATTTTGTTTGTGAATTTGTATTTTCAAATAGTTCTCTTTTCTGCACGCCTGTGAGAGGGTGGTTTGATTTATTTTTGTCCCTCCTGAGCTCCTGTAGTCCTCCAGGGTCGTGTAGCACCTTCCTTCTTCCCCTCACAGAAAAGTTTTACATGGCTGAGGGTGAGTCTGGGTCGGGCGATCCCACCGACATTTTGTTTGTTTTTCGTTAGAAATTAGGTCTTTATAATTAATGAATGTGTGTACCAAGAATGTAAATATGTTTACTTGTGTTGTCTTCTAGTTTTAAGTTCATATTCCAGGTAACATTTAACATTGCTAACATTGGCGCCAACAGGCCGCTCTTTTTTAAAATTATTATTAAATCAACATAAAAATATACAAGATACACTTTCAATTAGTGCATCACCCCCCCCCCCCTCCCAAAAAAAAAAAAACCCTCCCTCCCTCATTCACACTCACCCACAACCACTCACACAAAAAAAGGGTTGTTTTTTTCTGCTCCCAAAATTCTGGTTTCCACAATATATATATGTGCTATAGATACAATATATAGCACAGTCTGCAAGGGACACAGTTTCTGAAACACACATGATTGTGTGTGCCGCCGGTCCACTAACATTATTATTAATTACTATTTTTTTTATGTAATTGTTTTATATTATTTTACTTTCTTTTTTATCCAAGAACATTTTATTTATTTTTTATTTATCTTATTTTATTTTATTTATTAAATAAATAAAAAAAAGGACCTTATCTTCACCAGACCGGGTTGTTAATGAAATTAGACTTCTCTAAAGGTTTTTAAAACCAGGTCCAGTCCAGATAATGTCCAGGTCGGGCTCAGCAACACACCTTCATCCATGTACAAAAAAAAAAAAAAAAAGAAAAAAAAAAAAAAAAAAAATTAAGGAAACAACAGATTGCATATATTTTATAAATAAAATTACATTTTCATAAAAAGCATTTTTGTATAGTCCATATTATGTCCAAGTCAGACTCAACACACACCTTCATTTTGTACACTCAAAAATAGGGAACACAACAACAGATAGCAAATACGTTGCTAGTGTTGCATATCTATAAAGATTATTAAATTTTCACAATAAGCCTTTAAGGATTTCCCATCTTTTTTCATGTTTTTTGGCATCATTATCATTGTCAATCATGTATCTTTCTAAAGTAAAAAAAATACTAAATAAATATTTTAAAGAAAGTAATACTAAGTGAATATCTATTTTTGGCCTTAAAAATAAACCCTATAATTAAATTGAATAAGTCATGATTGTCAATGAACTCTCCTAAAATAACAGAAACTACATCAAGCTTCATAAACAAACCAATCCTTGAACACATTTTTTCAACTTCCACCCAAAAAGAAGACATAATATGACAATACCAAAACAAATGCAGGGTGGATTCAGATTCCTGACAACAAAATCGGCAATCATCTGACTCAGTCATATTCCATAGTTTTAACATTTTCGCCGTGGGTAAGAAGTTATAAATAATTTTAATTTGAAAATAACGATTTTGCACATCGATAGTAATTTTGTAGATTAGTTTGAATATGGCATCCCACGGTAACGGGCAGTCCAAAAAGTCCTCCCATTTTCCATATGTATTGAATGGGACAGCCTTCAAAGATTTCTTTATTCAATAAAAATTATATATATTTTTAATTTATTTTAGTTCCTTTTTGCCAACTAGAATTTCTTATTAGAGGTTTACAGACTAGTAATTTAGTAGTTCCATAAATTATTATTTGTTTCCATCTTTTCCTAATTACTCCAGTTAGTTGATTAAAAGAAAAGCTTGAACAAGCATCGCCATACATAGTTCTAAATTCATCATACTTCATAATTTTACCATTCTCATTGATAATATCATTGACAAAAATTATTTCTCTTTCATACATATTTTTCCAAAAGAAAGGCGTTGTGGTTTGCGGTTTTATTTTATTTTCTATGGTTTTAACTATAGCAAATGCTGCATGTTTTGTTCTGCCACAGAATGGCGCTTAGAATGTACATTTCAATATTTGACAGACCGTTTGTATTTGTCTTTTTCATTGTAAATTGTTAAAGATGTATATGTAGACAGAAGAGTTTTACATGGCTGAGAGCGTAAGCCAAAGAAAGACGGGATACCGACATTGTCTGATTGTCGCCTGCAGGTTGCAAGGAAAAGAAATGAAGCTGAGAACAGTGGAAAAAGTCTCATCAATGTGCCAACCCAGAACAGTTACACTGGCAGTTACCAAACAGTTTGCATTCGAGAAGCAATGTTCCGGCAAACAGCCAGCAGCCACAGCTGAACCTAAATAGACTTGACTACTAAACAAGAAGAGGTGCACTGACAAACAAAGTAAAATGCTGTAAATACAAGTAACAGGAAGTGGAAACTAGAAAATAAGAGCACTGGACAGGGACCAAAAATACATAGGAAGAACTGCCATAAAACCACAACAAGGCATAACCTTAACACCGCAGGTCATCACACCTGGTGCCATGTTCTTCCTGCCGGGTTCGGTTCTTGGTACGTTTATACTCTCACAAACGTGGATGTGGTAGAAAGCTGAGGTGGACCCAAATGCAGGGAAGCAAAGAAGGGAGAAACTGGGAACTGGACTCGACTGGAGTGCTGCTCAAAAGATTTATTCCTATAAAAGACATTTGGAGACTGGACAATGATGCCAACAGAGTACTACACACAGACTAATGAGACAACTGAATACACCTGGGCTGGACATAAGAGGAAGGAGCAGGGGCGTCGCCAGACATATTTCACTGGGGCACGTGCCCCACTGTTGATCTACAGTGCCCCAGGAAAAATTTCACCAATAAAAAAAAAAAACGCTTCAGAGTTTTAAGTCTACATAACATAAACAGCGCACATACTACTTAGTATGGTAATTGATTGCTACTGTATTCACTCAACTAATAATGAACACATGGCTAATTAATATGGTAATTTATTCACGTGTGGATCGAGACTTCGGTTGAGAGAGAGAGAGAGAGAGAGAGAGAGAGAGAGCGAGAGAGGGAGAGAGAGAGAGGGAGAGAGGGGCCGCGAATCACTGCGTGAGGTGGGTAACGTTAGCCAACAACAATTTGTTAATAACATTATTTTGATTTTGATTAGACTCAAACTGTAACTCCTAGATGGATATCAGAAAGTTATTCGCCCGCAGCAAGAAGCAGCAGGAATGAGAGATGTAAGTGAAGTCCTAGCTAGCTAGGCAACATCATTGTCTTAAGTTGATGCTAAGTTAGCTAACGTTATTCCTTGTATCAAGACAAACATATTCATTTGCTGTACGAGCTGTCGGGGGAATTTCCAATGAACATGAAACATCATGTTGGTTATTGTCTGCTGGTTCTGCATCAATGATGATTTGGAGTAAGCATGTGTGAGTTGAGTGCTTCTCAAATGGTTTATCTTCAGGAAGAAAAACATTTTTCCATATCATCAAGTCGTGAGCCAATTTTTAAATCATTCAAGTTTATTTCACAGAAAAATAGCACAGTAGACTTGTCTTGTTAATCGGTGTGACTTTGTCTAAAATAATCTTGTTTTGTTACCAGAAAAATGGCTACAGCTAAAGCATCTGGTTTTGTTTCCAGAAAAAATAGTAACATTTCTGTATTTGTTTACAGAAAGATGGCTAAAAATATAGGGTTTTGTTGCCCCATTTAGATTTTTTAAAAATATATTTCCATGTCTGTCCTGAGTCCTCCTCCAACTTGTTAGTCGGTTTGCCTTTTGCTAAAATGCTCACTAATAGTCACTAGAAAAAAGGCTAAAATAATCTGGTTTTGTTGCAACAATTTGATTTTTTTCTCCCTAAACTTTTTTTTTTCATTCACACATCCGACTGCGACTCACTGAAAATGACACACAATCCACTTTTATGTCACGACCCAGCAGTTGGGAACCACTGGTCAACTGTATAACAGTTACTGTAATATTTCCATGTCTGTCCAGAGTGATTGACCACTTTGCAAAAATGAAACCGAGACGTCACAGTTTACTTCTCAGAAAATGATTCCCTAAACAGACACACAACAGTTGTTCATTTATCCTACTACTGTGGCTTTATTGTTTTGTGTATATTTTATAGTTTTGTCTATCCGAAATAGGATTAGCCACATTGCCATAAATGGAAATTAAATAATATAAAAGAACCCAGAGAAGTAGGGGTGCTTTATTTTTTGTTTTTCTTTTGTAGATGTTAAATTTGCAGATGATTACTGCAATATGTATTTCAAAAAGATTCATTGGTCTTCCTTTTTGCTTTTACCAGTAGCAGTTTAGAAGTCTGGAGTAAAAAAGTGCACAAGTAGGTCAAATGCATTAGTTAATTTCAGGTGGTTAATCAAAGATCCATACAACATAATCTGATATGATTTCATAGTTTAAAGCACTATTTATGTATTTTTTATGATAAATAAGTGCTAAAAATGTTTTTGCTTGCGCGCTTTGCACGCTCACATGAATTATTTGTGCCCCAGGTGTGCCCCAGTTCAGTATTAGGTCTAGTGACGCCCCTGGGAAGGAGAGAGCTGATTGGAATACACCAGGGTCAGGGCAAAACACAGGTGCAACTATTGACTCAAATGAACACATGGAGTACAAAAGGCAGGACAACCAAAAACAGGTCAAGAAAACCCCAGTCCCACGTAAGTGGATTTTAGTTGCTCTTCAATAAAGTCAGTCACTATACACAGAACACTTGAGGGACAATCAATATATATATTAGTACTGTCAACATTACATTGATTCATTCATGTGATTAAACACAAAAAACATCACATTGGTCCATACTTGCCAACCCTCACAATTTTTCCGGGAGACTCCTGAATTTCAGTGCCCCTCCCGAAAATCTCCCGGAGCAACAATTCTCCCGAATTTCTACCGATTTCCACCCAGAACATAAATATTGGGGCGTGCCTTAAAGGCACTGCCTTTAGCGTCCTTTACAACCTTTCCTCTTTACCTCCGTATTAACAAAGTGTCGGCCCAGCCACATATTATGTGCGGCTTTTCAGCACACACTTAAGCGAATGCAATGTATACTTGATCAACAGCCATACAGGTCACACTGAGGGTGGCCGTATAAACAACTTTAACACTGTTGCAAATTTCGGGAGAACATCCGCACCGTAACACAACATAAACACAACAGAACAAATACCCAGAACCCCTTGCAGTTGTAAATCTTCCAGGACGCTACAATATACACCCCCTGTGACCACCAAACTCCGCCCCTTCACCTCAATCTCCCAAATTCGGAGGTCTTAAGGTTGGCAAGTATGCATTAGTCATGTATAAATGTAGATTAATCCATTCTTGCCAACCTTGAGACGTCTGAATTCGGGAGATGTAGCTTCCCAGAAGAGTTAGTCCTGCAAGCGCTTCTGGGTATTTGTTCTGTTGTTTTTATGTTGTGTTACGGTGCGGATGTTCACCCGAAATGTGTTTGTCATTCTTGTTTGTTGTGGGTTCACAGTGTGGCGCATATTTGTAACAGTGTTAAAGTTGTTTATACGGCCACTCTCAGTGTGACCTGTATGGCTGTTGACCAAATATGCATTGCATTCACTCATGAGTGTGCGGAGGAACCCGCATGTATCATGTGACTGAGCCGACATGCTGTTTGTACAGAGGAAAGGTGGACGTGACGACAGGTGAGAGAGGATGCTAAAGGGAGCGCCTATAAGGCACACCACCAAATTCGTTGACCGGGTGGATATCGGTAGAAATTCGGGAGAATGGTTGCCCTTGGAGATATCCGGGAGGAACACTGAAATTCGGGAGTCTCCCGGAATATCGGGAGGGTTGGCAAGTATGGGTTAATCACGCAATGTCTTTTGCTCCTTTGGTAACCTGCAAGGCGACGTGAGTTGTCGCACGGCTAGTGATCAGTTCAATGCACACATCGGCGCAAACATGAGTGAGAAGACTCACTGGTGGAAAATTTCACTTCAAATTAAACCTCGACTGATGGCTAGCAAGTTTTGAGTAAATAAATCACCTTCAGTCAGGTAGAAGGTTTAGAAATGTTCTAGATTAAATTCTGGTCATAAAATTGCATTTGTGTGCACATTTTGGGGTCTTTTATAAATGATAACTATTATTAATAATAATAATGATTAATTCATTGATCACAATGTGCTGTAAATAATTGTGAATAATGAAAATTCAAAAGTATGAATAATATTTGACAGCACTAATAGAATATTATATATAAGTATATTAAATATAGTCAGGCAGCGCGGTGGAACAGGGGTTGGTGCATCTGCCTCACAACACGCAGGTCCTCAGTTGTGCTGGGTTCAATCCTGGGCTCGGGATCTTTCTGTGTGGAGTTTACATGTTCTCCCCGTGAATGCGTGGGTTCCCTCCGGGTACTCCGGCTTCCTCCCACTTCCAAAGACATGCACCTGGGGATAGGTTGATTGGCAACACTAAATTGGCCCTAGTGTGTGAATGTGAGTGTGAATGTTGTCTGTCCATCCGTGTTGGCTCTGTGATGAGGTGGCGACTTGTCCAGGGTGTACCCTGCCTTCCACCCGAATGCAGCTGAGATAGGCTCCAGCGACCCCCCACGACCCTGAACGGGACAAGGGGTAGAAGATGGATGGATGGATGGATAAATATAGTCAGTATGTTAGTTTTTTAAATCAGATTATTCACACTTACATTTTGATCAATCATGATTAATCACACCTAATTATTTTATTGAGTCATGTAAATTAAGACTCCAATATTTTTACATTTAATATTTGTATAATTTTACTTGAATGCACGTTTTATGTGCGCAAAACAGTGTTGTTACGCAGTGCACATTTTGAAAAATGTTCCAATATTGCAATTAGCAATATAATCCACAAAGTTACTGTTGTTTTTTACATGACTGCATTTAAAGTTATTTTTTTTACTTGATTAAGTACTTTGCTACCAAAGTAATTGTAAGAACCCCATTTCCATTTGAGTTGGGAAATTGTGTTGGATGTAAATATAAACTGAATACAATAATTTGCAAATCATTTTCAACCCATATTCGGTTGAATATGCTACAAAGACAACATATTTGTGTGCAAATAATCATTAACTTTAGAATTTGATGCCAGCAACACGTAACAAAAAAGTTGGGAAAGGTGGCAATAAATACTGATAAAGTTGAGGAATGCTCATCAAACACTTATTTGGAACATCCCACAGGTGTGCAGGCTAATTGGGAACAGGTGGGTGCCATGATTGGGTATAAAAGCAGCTTCCATGAAATGCTAAGTAATTCACAAGGATGGGGTGAGGGTCACAAATTTGTAAGCAAATTGTCGAACAGTTTTAGAACAACATTTCTCAACGAACTATTGCAAGGAATTTAGGGATTTTACCATCTACGGTCCGTAAAATCATCAAAAGATTCAGAGAATCTGGAGAAAACACTGCTAGTATGCGATGATATTACGGACCTTTGAGCCCTCAGGCCGTACTGCATCAAAAACCGACATCAATGTGTAAAGGATATCACCACATGGGCTCAGGAACACTTCATAAAACCACTGTCAGTAGCTACAGTTGGTCTGTAAGTGCAAGTTAAAACTCTACTATGCAAAGCGAAAGCCATTCATCAACAACACCTAGGAACGCCGCTGGCTTTGCTGGGCCCGAGATCATCTAAGATGGACTGATGCAAAATGGAAAAGCGTTCTGTGGTCTGACGAGTCCACATTTCAAATTATATTTGGAAATGTGGACGTGGTGTCTTCCGGAACAAAGAAGAAAATAACCATCCGGATTGTTATAGGCGCAAAGTTCAAAGGCCAGCATCTGTGATGGTATGGGGGTGCATTAGTGCCCAAGGCATGGGTAACTTACACATCTGTGAAGGCACCATTAATGCTGAATGGTCCATACAGGTTTTGGAGCAACATATGTTGTCATCCAAGCAACGTTATCATGGACGCCCTTGCTTATTTCAGCAAAACAATGCCAATCCACGTGTTACAACAGCTTGGCTTCGTAGTAAAAGAGTGCGGGTACTTTCCTGGCCCGCCTGCAGTCCAGACATGTCTCCCATCGAAAATGTGTGGCGCATTATGAAGCGTAAAATACGACAACAAGACCCCGGATTGTTGAACAACTTAAGCTGTACATCAAGCAAGAATGGTAAAGAATTCCACTTTCAAAGCTTCAGCAATTAGTTTCCTCAGTTCCCAAACGTTTATTGAGTGTTGTTAATAGAAAAGGTGATGTAACACAGTGGTGAACATGCCCTTTCCCAACTACTTTGGCACTTGTTGCAGCCAAGAAATTCTAAGTTAATTATTATTTGCAAAAAAAAAAAAAGGTTAAGGGGTTCGAACATCAAAACATCTCCGTCTTTAAAGCGCATTCAATTGAATATGGGTTGAAAAGGATTTGCAAATCATTGTATTCCGTTTATATTTACATCCAACACAATTTCCCACCTCATATGGAAACAGGGTTTGTACTTGTACGCTGGTATATTGCAGCATTCTTTAATGGCAGTCAGACAACAAAGAGTGATGTTGGAGAGTCATGCCAACGCTAATGAAAGGATGCTTCCAATCTTTGTTACTCCAGTTTCTAATTAGCAGAAGACAGATGACGCAGGCACACCGACGACAGGGAAAGGGTGTTGGTTTTGGGCACGAGGGTGAGTGGTGGTGTCACATGGCTCTGAACGTCCAAGCCCTCATACCACCTGTGCTCATGTGATTTTTTTTTAGCTTTTCCAGGCGAGTCCCTCTCTCTCAGATCCCGCTGGAACTCCTAATAAGACTTATTTCACGGCATACCGCTGAAAGATTAGTGGCGTCAGGGTGACACTCGGGCCGCCTCTGACACGGAAGATCTGTAGGCTAAACCCCGCCGTGGAAACCTTCCAAAGCCAGTGCAGCTTAGTGGAAAGGAAAGGAAGGAATCAAGAATGTGACCGCTCTTCTTTTTTTTTTTTTTTTTTCAACACCTGCTGAAACACCTCTTAATCTCCCTCCTAGCCTAAAACTAATCATTTCCTGATGACACCACCTTCCTTCTGTTCAAAACTGCAGCTGAAATGCACGCCATGGATAAATTTGGACTGCAACAAATAATTTAGATATCGCGTCCTATATATTACAAGCTGGCTTGTTAGCACAGCTCATGCTCTTTGGCTTTCCTAATAAAAATGGACGTACGATCAAATCCAAAAAATGACGTACGCAAGTAAAAATTCAGATGTATTAAAATGTTTGCTTGCACAAATCCGATTACTTTGTTACATTGCAATCAACTTAAAATCAAACGCTGGCGTGTGCGTGGCTTTGCACCATCAGACCATCCCCAGGCCACAATACATAAATACACAAATCATATTGAACTGCACACTCTGCACAAAGAGGACTCAATAGGTGGTGCTTGTTTCTCCTGCTACAGAAAACCAAGTATATAAGGCTGCGGCCGCAGACGTTCTGTAAGTCACGTCCACTCTAAGCCGCACTTCAGGGGTGACGACAATGGAAGTGAAGTGTGTCTTAAACGGAAGTGAAGCGGGAATAACAATTTGTCACATGGAAAACAGAAATACATATAAGACCTTCTGCAGGAAAGTTCTGTGGTCAGATGAAACAAAAATTGAGCTGTTTGGCCACAATACCCAGCAATAGGAGAAAAGGTGAGGCCTTTAATCCCAGGAACACCAAACCTACCGTCAAGCATTGTGATGGTAGTATTATGCTCTGGTTTTTTTTTTATGCCAATGGAACTAGTGCTTTACAGAAAATAAATGAGACAATAAAAAAGGAAGGTTGCCTCCAGATTCTTTAGGACAAACTAAAATCATCAGCACGGAGGTTGGGTCTTGGGCGCAGTTGTGTGTTCCAACAGGACAATGACCCCAAACACACATGAAACGTGGTAAAGGAATGGCTAAATCATGCTAGAATTAAGGTTTTAGAATGGCCTTCCCAAAGTATGGACTTAAACGTGTGGACAATGCTGAAGAAACAAGTCCATGTCAGAAAACCAACAAATTTAGCTGAACTTCACCAATTTTGTCAAGAGGAGTGGTCAATTTTTTGACCAGAAGCTTGTGGATGGCTACCAAAAGTGCTTTATTGCAGTGAAACTTGCCAAGGGACATGTAACCAAATATTAACATTGCTGTATGTATACTTTTGACCCAGCAGATTTGGTCACATTTTCAGTAGACCCATAATAAATTCATAAAAGGAGCAAAATTCATGGCTTTTTTTTGTGACCAACAAGTATGTGCTCCAATCACTCTATCACAAAAAAATAAGAGTTGTAGAAATTTTTGGAAACTCAAGACAGCCATGACATTATGTTATTTACAAGTGTATGTAAACTTTGACCACGACTGTATCTCCCACACGGTATGCATTAAAAGTGAAAGGCATGAAGTGTTTCTTGCGTCACCCAGTTATTCTGTATTCAAATACAAGCAGTCACGAATGAAGTATTAGACGCGGGAGTATAGATCGCGACATGCAGGGCATCTCCACAGCCGTAAAAGGTGAGGTGTGGAAGCATACACTGCAACTCAAGAGAAAAATCCCTAAAATGTTGGTATTAATAACTAATATCGCCACAAAGATTTTATATTTATGGTTTTTAGCCTTTTTAAAAAAAGACATACACATGTGTCATGCACAATTATGTAAATTAGATGATGACATTAAAGGAACCATTTGTGTCGTAATCTGTGGTCTGGATCATGTTTTTTATTTTCTAAGACTCCTTCGGTCCCTGTTTTTGTGCACCCTTGTTTGTTTTAGTTACCATGGTTACTTATTATTTCCACCTGCCTCCGATTAGTGTCCGCTGGCTCACCCACTGCTTAAACACTAATCAGAGGCATTATTTAAACCTGCCTTTCCCTCCAGTCAGTGCTGGAGTATCGTTTGCTGTATGCTGTGGACTACCTTTTTTGTATGCTGTGAGCTATTCCCTGGATCCCCACTCCTGTCCCTGTTTGCTGTCTCTTGGTTTTTGGTTTGAGTTTTCATTGCTTTTTTTTTTTTAAATTAAAACCATGTTTTCATGTAACAAGCCTGTCATCTCTGCATCTTGGGGTTTGTCACCTCCACTTCGTGACAATATGTGGTAAACTGGCCAGAAGTGGTACTCAAAATTCTGTTAGTCCCCTCCCCTGACTGAGGTTGTCAGATATGCAACCTAATCCAGGTCGATTAACTGGGCTACTCCAAGGAACTTCAAACGTCCACTGCCTTTTACCAGGTGTTGAGGTGCTGGTACCATAATAGCTGAATAGACAAGTTTTTTGTCAATAACAAATCTCTAACTAACACATTTTTTACAGAAATAAAGCTGTTTTCATTAAGAAGTACAGCATGTCTGCATACAATATCACAACAATTGTCAGTACTATCAGAAAACAAAGACTAAAACAAACTACAACCAAGGCTAGCAATAGCTATACAGGTGAAAAGAAGTAGAGCATGCTAAGCAGTCTAATGTACGCCCAAAATTAAAGAGGAGACATTTTACCAAGGTATGCCTATAGGCTACTGTTTCAAACGTTTCAGATTGCCATACAACTTTGTACATGTAATCCACAATATGCAAACACGAATGAGGAATTATTTTATCATGTGATTTGGCTGTCTCCATACATTTCACATTGGAATGATGATAGCCGTGCTAATGTTGGAACCCATTTCATCGTCGTATCAGCATATTGAGAACAAAATAGGCACTGACACTACCCTTATGCACATAGGTTTTATTTGTCGAAAACATATTTTACCCTGTCAGTTTGATGACACATCGACATACAGGTTAACGGGCAAATATATCCCCCGTTTGCCTATAGATCGATTTGTCATTGACCTAGCTAACATGCTCAGCATTTGTTACACGAACATACTAGCTTTTGTTAGACAAGATCATAGACTGTATTGGACAATATAGTTTACATACAAAATGTCAATTTCCATTTAATACAAGTAATAAGAAAACGTAAACTCTTTGCTTACCTACAAGGAGGAAATTAGCAAGTTTGGCGTCAGATGAAAAAATCTTCTCCGCCTTCAATTGTCTCCATCGTTCAAAGGCATCTCCGATACAAATCCTCGTTTTCTTCCTGGCTTTGTCATGAATAAAATGAGAATCGTAATGACGCCTTTTAGATTATCTAAGGTCTGACATGTTTAGTAACTTTACCAGTGGCAGTAGTTTGACAAAGATGGCGGTGTGTAACTGGCAACCTGGATGTGACACACTCGCAGATTTTTTAATTGGTCAAACGGTGGAAGACGGGGCATTGAAATGAAAACAATAACAATAATTCAGGGCTGTAAATCCTAATTTTGAAATGAGCATATCCCGTCAGAATTACCGGTTCCATGAATTGATTTAAACGTAAACAAGTTGAAAAACTTATTCAGGTGTAACCATTTATTGGTCAATTGTACGGAATATGTACTGAACTGTGCAATCTACTAATAAAAGTTTAAATCAATCAATCAATCAATAAATCAATCAATCAATCAATCAATCAATCAATCAATCAATCAATCAATAAATCAATCAATCAATCAATCAATCAATCAATCAATCAATCAATCAATCAGTTGTAAAGGTATTAAAAAGAACATGATTTATTAATGCCTTTTGACATATCAGGGCCATTTTGTCATGTCTTGTGATTATGTTTTGTTTAGTTATGTTCTGTTTTGTTTAAGACTCCTTTAGTTCCTGTTTGTGCCCCTCCCTGAGTTTTTTTTGGTTGCCATAGTTGCAAATAATGTTCACCTGTCTCTGATTAGTGTTCGGCCGCTCACCTGCTACCCGAGCACTAATCAGAGGCATTATTTAAGCCTGCCATTGCTGGCCAGTCGACCTGGCGTCATTGTTCTTTTCATGCCCTGTTCATGCTAGTTTTTTTCAATTCATAGTTCATGCTGCTCGTTTCACGTCATAGTAAGTGGTTTTTTTTTTGGTTTCATGTCCTTAGTCTGTCTAAGAGTTAGTTTTTGTTTCCATACGCTAAGTTTGTGTCTCCGCCTTGTGTGAGTCTTTTGTTTGTACTTTTCTGAGTTAGAGATTAAATCATGTTTTTTCCTGCACGCCATGTCCCGAGTAGTCCGTCTGCCTTCCTGGGAGAACGACCCCGTAGCAAGCTGCGACCCTCACTTCTTGACACATTTAATGATGACTTGACATAAAATTATTTCATATGGTTCCTTTAATAACGCCCCCCACCCCAAATAGATTGCAGTACTGTGGGAAACACTTATATCAAAAATGTATTCCTGTTATTTGTTGTGAACTACTACTACTACATCCCTAATCGTATTTGTATTTTTAACATGTGTGGCTGTCTTATAGGCTATTAAACCAGGAAATAGCGAGCGGACTTAAATAAACAAAAAAAAACCCCTCAAATTGTTACTTCCAGTTTCCTTATTCTGTGCAACTAGACTCCAGTGTTGTTTTCCAGGACACTTCAAGGAGTAGTAAACCTTCTAAAGCATACATTGATACCTGCTCCACAGAAGAGAGTTGGACATATGCTTGTAATTTCAGATCCCCAGAAGACCGGATGCCACCTGCACTTCTGCGACGTCAGAGGCATTATGGAACGTATTCATCATCCTGTTGCCCTTTAATGCGGATGAGCCCCAAGCACCCATAGGACCATCTCTCCCCTACAAATAATGGCACTTTGCGTCAGAGGGGGGTGACCTTCTCGTTGTAGCACTGAAAAATGGCATCTTATCCGGGTCATCATCACCTTCCCTTGAGCTCTTTATAGTTTTTTTCTTTTTTGGCTGTGGCGTGTTGTCCCAATCCTTCGTTTCTCGTTGTTTCAGCTAAGTCAGGGGTGTCAAACTCGTTTTCATTGAGGACCACATTGAGGTTATGGCTGCCCTCAGAGGGCTGCTGTAACTGATTATTATTTGAATATAAATGTAGCATTTGCGGAAAAAAACTGGCATCAAAGTAGCCAGAATTGTACTGTAAAAAATGTATGGTGTTTTTTTTTATACATCATCACTGTATTTAAAGGGGAACATTATCACAATTTCAAAAGGGTTAAAAACAATAAAAAATCAGTTCCCAGTGGCTTGTTTTATTTTTCGAAGTTTTTTTTCAAAATTTTACACCTCCCGGAATATCCCTAAAAAAAGCTTTAAAGTTCTTGATTTTCGCTATTTGATCGATTATATGATCGACTTTGTAGTTGTGTCATCGGATTTGCGGCCTTATGTTTTGGACACTCGGGTGAAGAGAGGGGCGGAGCTTTCTACCGATCACCACCTGGTGGTGAGTTGGCTGCGATGGTGGGGGAGGATGCCAGACAGACCTGGGAGGCCCAAACGCATTGTGAGGGTCTGCTGGGAACGTCTGGCAGAGTCTCCTGTCAGACAAAGTTTCAATTCCCACCTCCGGAAGAACTTTGAACATGTCACGAGGGAGGTGCTGGACATTGAGTCCGAGTGGACCATGTTCCGCACCTCTATTGTCGAGGCGGCAGATCGGAGCTGTGGCCGCAAGGTAGTTGGTGCCTGTCGGGGCGGCAATCCTAAAACCCCTTGGAGGACACCAGCGGTGAGGGATGCCGTCAAGCTGAAGAAGGAGTCCTATCAGGTCCTTTTGGCTCATAGGACTCCGGAGGCAGTGGACAGGTACCGACAGGCCAAGCGGTGTGCAGCTTCAGCGGTCGCGGAGGCAAAAACTCGGACATGGGAGGAGTTCGGGGAAGCCATGGAAAACGACTTCCGGACGGCTTCGAAGCGATTCTGGACCACCGTCCGCCGCCTCAGGAAGGGGAAGCAGTGCACTATCAACACCGTGTATGGTGCGGATGGTGTTCTGCTCACCTCAACTGCGGAGGTTGTGGATAGGTGGAAGGAATACTTCGAAGACCTCCTCAATCCCACCAACACGTCTTCCTATGAGGAAGCAGTGCCTGGGGAATCTGTGGTGGACTCTCCTATTTCTGGGGCTGAGGTCGCTGAGGTAGTTAAAAAGCTCCTCGGTGGCAAGGCCCCAGGGGTGGACGAGATCCGCCCGGAGTTCCTTAAGGCTCTGGATACTGTGGGGCTGTCTTGGTTGACAAGACTTTGCAGCATCGCGTGGACATCGGGGGCGGTACCTCTGGATTGGCAGACCGGGGTGGTGGTTCCTCTCTTTAAGAAGGGGGACCGGAGGGTGTGTTCCAACTATCGTGGGATCACACTCCTCAGCCTTCCCGGTAAGGTTTATTCAGGTGTACTGGAGAGGAGGCTACGCCGGATAGTCGAACCTCGGATTCAGGAGGAACAGTGTGGTTTTCGTCCTGGTCGTGGAACTGTGGACCAGCTCTATACTCTCGGCAGGGTTCTTGAGAGTGCATAGGAGTTTACCCAACCAGTCTACATGTGCTTTGTGGACTTGGAGAAGGCATTCGACCGTGTCCCTCGGGAAGTCCTGTGGGGAGTGCTCAGAGAGTATGGGGTATCGGACTGTCTTATTGTGGCGGTCCGTTCCCTGTACGATCAGTGCCAGAGCTTGGTCCGCGTTGACGGCAGTAAGTCGAACACATTTCCAGTGAGGGTTGGACTCCGCCAAGGCTGTCCTTTGTCACCGATTCTGTTCATGACTTTTATGGACAGAATTTCTAGGCGCAGTCAAGGCGTTGAGGGGTTCCGGTTTGGTAACCGCAGGATTAGGTCTCTGCTTTTTGCAGATTATGTGGTCCTGATGGCTTCATCTGACCGGGATCTTCAGCTCTCGCTGGATCCGTTCGCAGCCGAGTGTGAAGCGACCGGAATGAGAATCAGCACCTCCAAGTCCGAGTCCATGGTTCTCGCCCGGAAAAGGGTGGAATGCCATCTCCGGGTTGGGGAGGAGACCCTGCCCCAAGTGGAGGAGTTCAAGTACCTAGGAGTCTTGTTCACGAGTGAGGGAAGAGTGGATCGTGAGATCGACAGGCGGATCGGTGCGGCGTCTTCAGTAATGCGGACGTTGTACCGATCCGTTGTGGTAAAGAAGGAGCTGAGCCGGAAGGTAAAGCTCTCAATTTACCAGTCGATCTACGTTCCCATCCTCACCTATGGTCATGAGCTTTGGGTCATGACCGAAAGGATAAGATCACGGGTACAAGCGGCCGAAATGAGTTTCCTCCGCCGTGTGGCGGGGCTCTCCCTTAGAGATAGGGTGAGAAGCTCTGCCATCCGGGAAGAACTCAAAGTAAAGCCGCTGCTCCTTCACATCGAGAGGAGCCAGATGAGGTGGTTCGGGCATCTGGTCAGGATGCCACCCAAACGCCTCCCTAGGGAGGTGTTTAGGGCACGTCCAACCGGTAGGAGGCCACGGGGAAGACCCAGGACACGTTGGGAAGACTATGTCTCCCGGCTGGCCTGGGAACGCCTCGGGATCCCCCGGGAAGAGCTAGACGAAGTGGCTGGGGAGAGGGAAGTCTGGGTTTCCCTGCTTAGGCTGTTGCCCCCGCGACCCGACCTCGGATAAGCGGAAGATGATGGATGGATTTTCGCTATTTGCGATGCGACTGTCCATTTCCCTGTGACATCATACAGGGCTGCCAATACAAACAACATGGCGGTTACCACAGCAAGATATAGCGACATTAGCTCGGATTCAGACTCGGATTTCAGCAGTTTAAGCGATTCAACAGATTACGCATGTATTAAAACAGATGGTCGAAGTATGGAGGCAGATAGCGAAAATGAAATTGAAGAAGAAACTGAAGCTATTGAGCGAATAGCTATTGACGCTATTCGGCCATAGCATGGGTGTACCTATTGAAGTGGCCCATAGCATGGCTGCCTTATTAGCATCGCCGGTAAAATGTGCGGACAAAATGATCAGGACTTTCACATCTTGTGACACTGGAGCAACTTAAAAATGTCGATTGGTAAGTGTTTGTTTTGCATTAAATGTGGGTATCTAGTTTCAAATGTACATACAGCTAGCGTAAATAGCATGTTAGCATCGATTAGCGTAGAATGTTAGCATCGATTAGCTGGCAGTCATGCACTACCAAATATGTCTGATTACCACATAAGTCAACAACATCAACAAAACTCACCTTTGTTATTTCATTGACTTAATCGTTGCAAATGCATCTGCAGGTTATCCATACATCTCTGTGCCATGTCTGTCATCGCCGGTAAAATGTGCAGACACTCTGGCACATTCAATGGGGGTCTGGCGGCAGATTTCTTGCCAGTGGTGCAACTTGAATCCCTCCCTGTTAGTGTTGTTACACCCTCCGACAACACACCGACGAGGCATGATGTCTCCAAGGTTCCAAAAAATAGTTGAAAAAACGGAAAATAACAGAGCTTAGACCCGGTGTTTGTAATGTGAAAATGAAAATGGCGGGTGTATTACCTCGGTGACGTCACGTTCTGACGTCATCGCCACAAGACCGATAAACAGAAAGGCGTTTAATTTGCCAAAATTCACCCATTTAGAGTTTGGAAATCGGTTAAAAAAATACATGGTCTTTTTTCTGCAACATCAAGGTATATATTGATGCTTGCATAAGTTTGGTGATAATGTTCCCCTTTAAGGTAAAATTCTGGCAACAGCGCTGCCAGTTTTTTACCGTGCAATCTATTGTCATTTTTAGTGTAAAATCTTATGGTTAATCAAGTCGATGGCCCTGCAGTGAGTGGGCGATTTGTCCAGGGTGTTCCCCGCCTTGCGCCCGATTGTAGCTGAGATAGGCTCAGTGACGTGCAATGAGGTTCATGGCTGGTGAGGCACTGACTTCATCACAGTCAAATTTACAAATATATGAACCCTAAAGAGTATCTTATTCACCATTTGATTGGCAGCAGTTAACGGGTTATGTTTAAAAGCTCATACCAGCATTCTTTACACATACAAACTGTAGCACACAAAAAAGCACATTTAATAAAAAACAAACGTTATTATGGTCTTACCTTTACTTATAACTGAAGTCCATGCGCCGCTCCTTCTGAACAAAAGTATCGATAACTTGTTTATAGAATACTTCCTTATCTTTCTTCAGTTTTAAAAGTCTCTCTGTCTTGATGAAGATCACGGTCCGAAGCAAACCTTTTAGCTCTGATGTTGGTCTTCCTTTAATTATTACCTCCTGCTTCGATTGAAAGTCCAGTTTAGAAAACTGTTTTATAAAGTCCAAGGGAGAGGAAAAAATAAATGATCGCTGCCGCTGCACTTGACTTGCTAACTGTAGCTTGTTGTCACTTATTCTGCAGCTTAGTATTCGCAAAAATGATCTCTGGGATCACTAGCGCCCTCTACCACCAGGAGGAGGGAGAACAGGTGCCTCACACAGTGCGTCTCCGCAGCCGTTTTATGATTGCCCAGCACAAGAAATACGTTACACACATACAGTTGTTGACAAAATACACTGTACATTATATACCTCAGCTAACTAAACTATGGAAATGTATAATATAATTCATATAGCAATACGGTCTCACTGCACAGCAGCCAGCAGTTAGCCGAGTCATTGCGCAATCCATGGTGAGGCTCAACTGGCTGCTGACTCATCGCAAGTCTCTTCTCAGTATTTGAACGGCAAATGTGAAAATTCAGCGATTTTGAATAAAAATGATCTAAAACTGCTGAAGTTAAATAGAAAATAACTTTATAAAGTATAATCACTGGATACATATAACAATTTAATTTTTTTCTTTTCTTTTGACATTTTTTTTCTTTCCATGATTGCACGTGAAGCACTGCCTCACCTGCCTCCCCCGACTGCTCGTCACTGGATAGGCTCCAGCGCTACCCGCGACCCCGAAGGGAATAAGCGTTAGGAAATAGATGGATGGATAATCAAATCGATATATGGGAATTTTAATTTTTTTTTTTAATATATTTTTTTGAATGTGTGATAATGTTTCTGGCATTGTTAGATACCGCAATATTAAAATAAAAAAAAGAACATTCAACTGCAAGCAGTACATGCATTTTTTTTCTCTCAAAATGGAAATGATTAATACATTTAGTAAAAGAAGATGAAATACTTAAATGATGCATTTTATTTCCACATGTTGGCAGGCCATTTAAAATGATGTGGTGGGGCAGATGTGGCCCTGTGACCTTGGGTGTGACACCTGTGAGCTAGGTGTTCTCTCCTGTGGGCAGCGGTCATGCATTTAGTCTCCAGTCTAACATGCAAAACATGCAAACATTACGATTTTATAAACGTTTTTCAGGAAATGTCCGATCCAACGTCAACAGATACCTCATGAGAGCGCACTTTAGTCAATTGATGGATTAAGCTGAGATTATGTATTGCTTTTTCTTTGGCTATTTTTAGAATTATTTGTATCCTTAAAGGATGTTTAAAGTCTCAATTGTGTGTGTAATTGTACACAATGTCTCTTGTTAGCGCAGTTAAATTTGACTGTTGTGGTGTTTTGTAACTTATACACGTGTAAGAATTATGAATGTAAAAAAAAAAGGTATATGGGAGACAAGTCACCCCATGGTCTTTGTGATTTGTAATTTTATTGTTTTCAAACGTTCCTTAATTTTTTGTTAACAATTTTTTTTTATGACGGGCAACATTGAAACCTAAACAAAATATACAAACCCCGTTTCAACATGAGTTGTGAAATTGTGTTAGATGTAAACATAAATGGAATACAATTATTTGCAAATCCTTTTCAAACCATATTCAGTTGAATGCACTACAAAGACAAGATATTTGATGTTCAAACTCATAAACTTTATGTTTTTTTGCAAATAATAATTAACTTAGAATTTTATGGCTGCAACATGGCCAAAGTAGTTGGGAAAGGGCATGTTCACCACTGTGTTACACCACCTTTTCTTTTAACAACACTCAATAAACGTTTCGGAACTGAGGAAACTAATTGTTGAAGTTTTGAAAGTGGAATTCTTTCTCATTCTTGTTTTATGTAGAGCTTCAGTCATTCAACAGTCCGGGGTCTCCGCTGTCCTATTTTAGGCTTCATAATGTGCCACACATTTTCGGTGGGAGACAGATCAGGACTACAGGGGGGTCATGAAAGTACCCACACTCTTTTACTGCAAAACCACATTGTTGTAACATGTGGCTTGTCATTGTCTTGCTGAAATAAGCAGGGGCGCCATGATAACGTTGCTTGGATGACAACATATGTTGCTCCAAAACCTGTATGGACCATTCAGCATTAATGTTGCCTTCACAGATGTTTAAGTTACCCATGCGTTGATCACTAATACACCCCCATACCATCACAGATGCTGGCTTTTGACCTTTGCGCCTATAACAATCCGGATGGTTATTTTCCTCTTTGTTCCAGAGGACACCACATCCACAGTTTCCAGATATAATCTGAAATGTGGACTCGTCAGACCACAGAACACTTTTCCACTTTGCATCAGTCCATCTCAGATGAGCACGGGCCCAGCAAAGCCAGCGGCGTTTCTGGATGTTGTTGATAAATGGGTTTTGCTCTGCATAGCAGAGTTTTAACTTGCAGTTACAGATGTAGCAACCAACTGTAGTTACTGACAGTGGTTTTATGAAGTGTTCCTGAGCCCATGTGGTGATATCCTTTACACATTGATGTCGGTTTTTGATATAGTACTGCCTGAGGGATCAAAGCTCCGTAATATCGTCGCTTACGTGCAGTGATTTTTCCAGATTCTCTGAACCTTTTGATGATTTTACGGACCATAGATGGTAAAATCCCTAAATTCCTTGCAATAGCTCATTGAGAAATGTTTTAAAACTGTTCGACAATTTGCTTACAAATTGGTGACCCTCGCCCCATCTTGTTTGTGTATTACTTAGCATTTCATGGAAGCTGCTTTTATACCCAATCATGGCACCCACCTGTTCCCAATTAGCCTGCACACCTGTGGGATGTTCCGAATAAGTGTTTGATGAGCATTCCTCAACTTTATCAGTATTTATTCTCACCTTTCCCAACTTCTTTGTCACATGTTGCTGGCAGCAAATTCTAAAGTTAATGATTATTTGCCCAAAAAATAATTTTGTTTTATTAGTTTGAACATCAAACTGATAAACATCCATCCGTCCATCCATCCATCCATCCATCCATCCATCCGTCCATCCATCCATCCATCCATCCATCCATCCATCCATCCATCCATCCATCCATCCATCCATCCATTTTCTACCGCTTATTCCATTTGTATACACTTTATATAATAAAGATATTTGAGCAATTTGAAATATAGTTTTTCAAGTTATATTTTAAAATATTGTTGTGCTCCTATTTATTCTAGTTTTGCCCTCAATACAGGACTTTATCTGGCACTGTTGAGTCTTGGTTGCCAAGTTTTCCCCACACTTGAAATCCATTAAAGTAATGAGATGGACTCATGGCAGAGAAATGCTTGCCTGAAGGACAAAGCTTACAGGCCAGCTGAAGAGACTGCGATTGCAAGCATCTCTTGACCCTGTGACCTCACACATGTTGTTATTGTAGCATTCCCTCACCGGTAGCTCCGCTGTGACTGAGATAACTCCAGCTTTGGTGCCGCACTAAAGCAAATGGAGCGTTTTATGTGTGCGCTCTTGATAAAAAGTAAACGCCTCTCTGCCTTGATGCTTTTGAAAAAAAAAAAAAAAATAAAATAAAATAAAATCATCCATGTTGGCTGCACTTGGCTCTGCAACAATAATCTACGACCCTTCCCTGGCTCTCAGCTCCAACCCTGTCGCCATCTCGCACTCTCAGACTTACTTGGTCTCGAGGACTAATCGTGGGTGCATATCTGTGACAGGCCGATTGCTGCGAGATAGAGGCGCTTTGGAGCTTTATAGTCAGTCAAGTGGCGTGCACTTGAGTGCTGACAGTAGGCTTAGGTTAAAAAATGGTGGCTTTGTGAAAGCCATTTCTGGCACTCCCTATGGGTGGTGTTCAAAATGTAGTAGAAAGACATGCTAGCATACATGTAATACAGATTTTCAAGTTGTTATCATTACCAGAAAAATGCTTATTGACATATGGATGGTAGTTGCTAAGTGAAAAATGTTTTGCTTGATGGCGGCCATGTTTAGCACTTCCAAGCCGTGCTTGTCAGTCCACTAAAGGTATGTACCAAATTTCATGTTGATCTGGTTCAACACTTAAGTTACAGTGTGGGTTTTCGTGAGCTCACTAAGCTGTGTCAGATTTTTCATCAATCCGACTTATTTGGAGTTTATTAAGTAGAGGTGTTCGTATCAGAAAATTGATATCAGATATTGATCAGATATCAGGTAAAAAAAATAAGTATCAGATTATATCGAAGCCAATGGCAGAACAAATCAGAGTCGGCCAGGTGTAGGAGCACATGACCGGGCTTGTTAAACCCAAATAATAAAGCTCATCATAACATAATTTTGCAACTTAAATATGCCCGCAACAGCAGGGCTGACAAGCTTCAGCACCTCAGAGACCACATATGTCATTTTGAAATCCATTAAACGGACATTAAGTAGCTAGAACATTCCAAGAGAACAACCAAAACATTAGGTTAAGTGGCCCCAAGTTATACAACAAACATTTCTAGCAGTTCAGCACCACGGATAGCGACCACATCATTTTGACACCACTACATGATACAGTACTCTTGATCTTACCCACTTTAACTACAGTATTTTAACAAATAAGTGTACATTAGGCAAGTAGCCCAAAGCAATAGCTATTATGTAAAACTGGCACAACAACCCACATGTTTTCATATTTTCAATATGAAGTGCTGTAGGCCTACTCACCACTATTTGATTTGGGCATAAGACAAGCGCTCAGAGGTTCAATGTCCTGCTTGTCTCCCTGAGCGCTGTTTTCCTCTCACCTGCTGCGCATTGCCAGCCTGGCCACACCTGGTGCTAATCATCAGGCTTCTATTCATGCCTGCCTCGCCTGCTCCTTAGCGCTCGAGGGTTGATTTATGTTTTGGACCTTACATTCACGACTGCTTCCTTCTCTCTTCCTTGTATTATAATACTCTTACCTCTCCTGGTTTCAGTTTTGGAGTCACTAGTACGGCAGCCATGCGAGTTCCTGGCACATACGATAACAAAGTTCAACAGAATTGTTTGACTACTTACTGGTTATACAAACAATGCAGCAAATTTTTTTCCATTGCTGTTTTAGATATTAATAACATTGTCTAATTTGTTGCATGTAGACATTTAATTCCTACATCACTAAATAAAGTATGAATAATGATGTTGCTGTGGATGATTTAAAGAAATGCTGAAATTATGTGAACTACTATTTATTTTAGGGGGTGCTTGAAATATATTGTAGAGTCACTTACAGCCTGGGTCAACAACACATTTTGCTTGACAATTTAATGTCTCACAAATTATTGCAGATAAACAATATTATTGTCAGCATTATTTTGAGACCAAATGAAGCACTAATGTAATCCTATATGTATTAATAATAATAATAATAACATTAGGAATAATGAAAATAATAATTAACAATAATAACAAACATAATAATGATACTGCGAGTAGTCCTTTCAAGCACAATACATTTTTGTTCGTCATTATCATTTATTAAAAATGTTTAATTGGAAGGTCTATAACTTTTACTTTATCCAAAGTAAGTAAACATTTCTATATGAAATTGACTATAATCTATGTCAGTGTTTTTCAACCACTGTGCCGGGGCACACTAGTGTGCCGTGAGATACAGTCTGGTGTGCCGTGGAAGATTATCTCATTTCACCTATTTGGGGTAAAAAATATATTTTTTTGCAATCATCTTGTGTTGTTGAGTGTCGGGGCTGTCCAGAGCAGAGTAGCCGTGTAATACTATTCCATATCCGTAGTTGGCAGCCGGTAGTTAATTGCTTTGTAAATGTCGGAAACAGCAGGAGGCAGTGTACAGATAAAAAGGTATCTAATGCTTAGACCAAAAATAAACAAAAGGTGAGTGCTCCTACGGAAAGGCATTGAAACTTAGGGAAGGCTATTCAAAACAAAACTGAAACTGAACTGGCTACAAAGTAAACAAAAACAGAATGCTGGAAAACAGCAAATACGTACTGTGGAGCAAATATCTCACATCTAGAAGTGCAGTTTTTCCTCGGGTAAAACATTTGGATTAGAAGATTTGTTTTGCCATTTTTGTTGTTGCCATCATTTTCCAACAAATTTGGCAAACTTGCTCGTCCTTCGGTTTGAAGCCGAAATATTCCCACACTGGACATTTGGCGTTGCAATCATATTTCTTTCTTCTAATTATTGTTACTTTGCGATAAGTCGTGACTGGCGGGATTTTTTTCGTGCATTCTGTGCATCTAAGTTTGGGTGCCTCCACCCACCAAGACAAAGATGACTGACAAGAGATGGTTACTCCTTTCATTTAATTCTGCTATTAAATAAATGCACAGAATGACCTTTTTGTACCCCGTTTGGAAGTGGAAAAACAAACACTCACAGATATGGCATTTTATTGATGACGACAAAGGTATAGAAATAATTTTAATTTATTGTTCGATTGATTTATTCACCCACGCCTACAGTCGTATACAGTTTTGTCACACGACCGTATATGGGCTGCCAGAGGCTGCTAAAACTGATGCAAATGTGTTAACAAAATCAGAACAAGAAGAGTGACAGTAGTGACTTATGTGAGGCAAGACAGAAGTAAAATACCACAATTTAGATTGATTTCACATTAAAAGGATCTAGGATTACTTTAAAATTGCTAAAGTCTGAGACGACCAACTTTGAATAGCTATTGCAAGCCAAACTGGATTGTTTTTTCTCAACTTGATGTGCAAGCAGACATAAACCTGCAAACATGTAGCACAATGTTCAAATAGGAAGCCTGCAAAATTTAGCGAGGGCGGGACTTGTTTACCAGCACTTTACATCAACTTTCCTTTTCAAAGAGCCCGGCTAGCGAGTACGCTAATTGTTGAAATGAAAATCTTTTACCATCTTGCCTGATATCCAACTCGGGTCGCTCTGACATTTCGGGGTATCAAAGTCGTCATCAGAGTGTGACAGCTGAATCTCAAGCAAGACGTCAGGCCAGAGTCGTCTTTCCACGAAGACAAGGACCCCTTTAGTAACGAGAGACATGAGGCAGTGAGGCTTGAACAATAAACCGAGCAGTGCTGCGAGTCTTTTTTTTTTTTTTTCTGCAAGAACATCCAGACTTAGCTCTGTGCTGAGGCCTTTGGATCCATGCTGAAGAGAGATCCAAGAGGGAGCGAAGAAGAAGAAGAAGAAGAAGAAGAAGAAGAAGAAGAAGAAGAAGAAGAAGAGTTTGGCGTCCCCTGGCAGGAAATGATTTATTCAAAACGCAAGGCCGAGCTACTAGGCCAGGCGGGTCGGCGTTTTTGGAGAAGGATTCATTTATGCGCTGCCTTTTTAATGAGGAGCTCACAGCACCCCGATTAAACTTTCACTAGACGCCAGGTGGCCTTTGCGACAGACGACTTTGCGCCAGTCATCGGGGACGACTTCTCTCCTGGTATGTGATGGTAAAAAGAGGTGCATTATTGAATACTTTAGCACATTATAAACATTATTTTTTTTGTTGGGAGATACATTATTGATGCTATGCTAATTCATTATTAGTTACATCTTGATTTTCAATCAAGTGGTATATTACGCAATTATCTTCGCAGGTGCTGAAGACTAACTATATGCCATACTTATCATTATTGCTATTTATGGGAAAATTTGAGGAATTTGAACAGGGGTCATAAAGGTACAGCAGACGACTGACAGTGTTTAGCGCAAAAATATGCGAGCAATAAAGAACACGTGTACTGTATCTAAAAAATACAAACCCCGTTTCCATATGAGTTAGGAAATTGTGTTGGATGTAAATATAAAAGGAATACAATGATTAGCAAATCATTTTCAACCCATATTTAATTGAATGCACTACAATGAAAAAGAACAGAAAATACATTTGATGTTCAAACTGATTAACATTTTTTTTTGTGCAAATAATTATTAACTTTAGAGTTTGATGCCAGCAACACGTGACAAACAAGTTGGGAAAGGTGACAATAAATACTGATAAAGTTGAGGATTGCTCATCAAACACTTATTTGGAACATCCCACAGGTGTGCAGGCTAACTGGGAACAGGTGGGTGCCATGATTGGGTATAAAAACAGCTTCCCAAAACATGCTCAGTCTTTCACAAGAAAGGATGGGGCGAGGTACACCCCTTTGTCCACAACTGTGTGAGCAAATAATCAAACAGTTTAAGAACAACGTTTCTCAAAGTGCATTTGCAAGAAATTTAAGGATTTCAACATCTACGGTCCATAATATCATCAAAAGGTTCAGAGAATCTGGAAAAAAATCACTCCACCTAAGCGGCATGGCCGGAAACCAACATTGAATGACCGTGACCTTCGATCCCTCAGATGGCACTGTATCAAAAACCGACATCAATCTCTAAAGGGTATCACCACATGGGCTCAGGAACATTTCAGAAAACCACTGTCACTAAATACAGTTCGTCGCTACATCTGTAAGTGCAAGTTAAAGCTCTACTATGCAAAGCGAAAGCCGTTTATCAACCACATCCAGAAACTCTGCCAGCTTCTCTGGGCCCGATATCATCTAAGATGGACTGATGCCAAAGTGGAAAAGTGTTCTGTGGTCTGAAAAGTCCACATTTCAAATTGTTTTTGGAAATATTCAACATCGTGTCATCCAGACCAAAGGGGAAGCGAACCATCCAGACTGTAATCAACGCGAAGTTCAAAAGCCAGCATCTGTGATGGTATGGGGGTGCATTAGTGCCCAAGGCATGGGTAACTTACACATCTGTGAAGGCACCGTTAATGCTGAAAGGTACATACAGGTTTTGGAACAACATATGCTGCCATCTAAGTGCCATATTTTTCATGGACGCCCCTGCTTATTTCAGCAAGACAATGCCAAGCCACATTCAGCATGTGTTACAACAGCGTGACTTCGTAAACAAGGAGTGCGGGTACTTTCCTGGCCTGCCTGCAGTCCAGACCTGTCTCCCATCGAAAATGTGTGGCGCATTATGAAGCGTAAAATACGACAGCAGAGCCCCGGACTGTTGAAGGACTGAAGCTCCACATAAAACAAAAATGGGAAGTAATTCCACTTTCAAAGCTTCCACAGTTAGTTTCCTCAGTTACCAAACGTTTATTGAGTGTTGTTAAAAGAAAAAGTGATGTAGCACAGTGGTGAACATGTCCTTTCCCAACTACTTTGGCACGTGTTGCAGCCATGAAATTAATAAATTAATTATTATTTTTCAAAAAAAAAAATAGAGTTTATGAGTTTAAACATCAAATATCTTGTCTTTGTAGTGCATTCAATTGAATATGGGTTGAAAAGGATTTGCAAATCATTGTATTCTTTTTATATTTACAGCCAACACAATTTCCCAACTCATATGCAAACGGGGTTTGTACATGTAATCCTACATGGATGTTAGAATAAATAATGGAAAAATAAAACATTTAAAAAAACAATCTGGTCATGAAATTAATAAATTATCCACAAAATAAATGAAAATGTTTTTTTAATTGTTTTATTTTTACATGAAATATGATCAATAAAAGTAAATACATATATAAAATATATGTTAGTGTAAATAAAAGCAATCAAAGAAATATTTCAGCTTTTTTTTACTCATGATTATTATTTTAATGTTATGGCAATCAATTGTATTTAATATTGAATCAGTGAAGCAAAGATAAAAAATGGAAATTGGAATTAAAAACATTTTTTTTTTTTTTTAACTTTTTTTAGGTCAACAAATTAACAAATTGACCATTAAATAAATTAAAAGTTTATTGAATAGGTAAGTAATAAGTTTCACATGATTTCACATTTTAATTCACACAATCATGCTTGGGAATTTGAATGAGGGTAAGTCCTAAAAGTCCCAAAAGATGTCTGCTTATAGCATCAAAACTGTGCAAGAAAAATATGAATTACGTATTATCCATCCATTTTCTACCGCTTGTCACTTTAGGGTTTACGGGGGGTGCTGGAGCCTATCTCAGCTACATTCGGGCGGAAGGCGGGTTCATATTATATTTCACCATAAATAATACAAATAATTACAGCATACTATTTTTTTAGGACATTGAAGAAATACACAAATAATTAGATTTAATCAAATCATTTCAGATTAATGCCACCATTTCACATTTTAATTCACATCCATCCATCCATTTCCTACCGCTTCACCCTCTATATTCTAATTCACATACAGTATTTGGAGAATTTGAAGAAGGCCATGCATAAATGTCCCACCAGATTTCTGCATATAAAAATGTGTGAGCATTACAATATATAAATATATGATAAATGCATACTTTGACTGTAAATAATTATTATTTTTTTAATGTAATGAAATAAATCAATTGGCCATAAAATTAATAAAGAGTTTAAATACATTTGTTTCAGATCCGAGAAACTATTTCAAGATTGATACTATACTACCTAGAAGGCACAAGACATTAGAACAACATTGAGAACTTGTTGAATTTGGTCCTGACGTGGAGCATTTCCACAATGTTTAATTAATGTTGGGTTCTAACGTTAATTTGACCATTGTATTTTGGTCATATCCAAAACAATATTTACAACACAAATACAACGTTGAAAAAACATGCTTTTTGACTACATTATATTAATGTCAGGTTGTGATTTTGATATGAACATTGAAATGTGGTCTTTTCACAACCACCAACGTGGATCCAACATTAAACATCAACAATGTCTAAAATTACAAATACAACTATTTTGCAACATTGCTTAGATGTCAGTTAAAAAAACAACAACATATATGTACAATCAACTTATAAATCTCTTGTGCCTGCTGCGTATAATATTTGGTACTATTAGTATTTAATCTTAGCCCAAAATAAATTTCAGTTTTTGCATCACATTGAGAACCTGCCAAGTCAAGATCCATGTTGCTAAGAAGAGGAAAGGTGGAGGACAAGCTCAAGTTTTAAATTGCGGGCACAGACATCTCAACAATTACAGAGAAGCCCATAAAGAGGTTGGGCACGTTTTGGACTTCTCTTTGAGAGACACAACACCCATCAAGTCAATTTGCACTGGAAAATTCAAAGCTTGGGACTTTTAACATGGTCTTCCTCCCAGGATTCCGTCCGTGGCCCCTTGTTGTCTATGCAGTCCCAATTTAAATGGCTGAGACCCGAGAGAGAAAGGTCAGCAACCACCTCCGGATATGGATTAGATTAGCTCTATATGTACCCAACAACACACAGCTCCCCTTCAAGTCCCTGGAGAAGAAATTCAAAGTGACAAGAGCGAGAGCGTTCTTGCAGTACAGGGACTTAAAAGATTTAAATGTGGCCAGAATTGGAATCCAAGTAAGAACAGGTTGCAATTGAAAGGCGGTAGATGCTGTCCTGGCAAGAGTGTATCACATGAAACTTGTGGGAGTGATCGCATGAGGCCTTGCAGGATTAAGATCCCTTCCAGCTCCCAAAGTGAACTCCAGAGGGAAGGATCGGACACTCTTGGTTTAAGAAAAGGTGAGAGGAGCAGTGGAGGAAGAATATCTTGCAAAGCTGTGAGGAGGAAACAGCAGGGAGCATGGACAAGATTGGAGGAAATGATTGAGAAGAAAGTGACCTTAACCTCCCACTGGAAAGCCGAGCCTCATAGCCCCAAGCCTTTCTAACCTGCACACACGGGGCATAGCAGAGTAATCAGCATGCCTGTTGTGTTCCAAGCGAGGAGCTCTAGAGAACATTCTCAGCTGCTGTGCAACAGCGTTGTACAGCAACTGAGAATACTCTGGTCAGAAGGACTTGATCATGCCTCCACCGGTACTCTGCCGGTGGAGGCATTGTCAAGTCCGTAAAGACTATCGCTGAAGCCATCAATACTGGACCTAAATGGGCAAAGCAGCTAAATCCCAGCAAGAAAAACATCACTTTTTTATTGAGCCAGAGATCATGCAGCCAATATTGCAGGCATCCTGACCTCTGCAATGCTCTTAGCTCTTAGTGGACCTCAAGAAGAAGTTGGAGTTCCCTGCAGCCTCATCTCTGTTACGAACTTGCGACCAGACATCATTGTCTTTGTGTCTGAGGCCAAAAAGCAAATTGTGCTGTTGGAGCTGACAGTTCCGTGGGAAAACCACCTGGAAGTAGCCTTTGTGAGAAAACTCTCCAAGTACGGGGAACTAGTTAGCGATTGTCAGTAGGCAGGATGGAGAGCAAGGTGCCTCCCAGTAGAGGTGAGATGCAGAAGGTTTGATCCTCAATCTCGGGGCAGAGCGTTCAGTATTTAAGGCATTGAAGGGGAGAGACAGAGAGCCATCCGCTGTACCATCGACGCGCCAGAAAGAGCCCCTACATGACTGTGGCTCATGAGAGCAGATCCAAGGAGTAATGGTAGCTAGCTAACCATTTGATCACAAGCCAGGGTCTCATCAGCCCTGGCTGGGTCATCTGGAGGAGGGTGTAGGATGTTGAAAGACCCCAAAAACCCACAGATTCCAGGAAGATCACTGAAGACATGACCAGAAGCATTAGCAGAATGTATTTCACAGAACACTTTATATTATTTTGATGGTTTACAAACTAATTTATGAGAAGCTTAATATGCCTGCAATTATTTGTTCATTTGTGTGTTGACCAAAATGTTTAACTTATGAGGTACAGCTAGAGTACAACTATACCATCTATTATTAATCCATCCGCAGTGGGATCACTGGTGTTGTAAAGCCGTTGGTAAAATGATATATGCGTGCTGAGCCACCCAGAGAAAATCCTTTAGGTCAACTAGACAGCAGTCAAGTATAAGTGAGAATTGCCGAGCACACAAATACAAAATGTCAAGCTCTGCTACTGGAACTAAATTTAAAACTAGAATTTATTGACACTGGATGTGCCCTCTTGTGTGAACGTGAGCGTGAATGTTGTCTATCTGTGTTGGCCCTGCAATAAGGTGGCGACTTGTCCAGGGTGTACCCCGACTTCCGCTCGATTGTAGCTGAGATAGGCGCCAGTGCCCCCTGCAACCCCAAAAGGGAATAAGCGGTAGAAAATGGATGGATGGATGGGCTTTAAACATGCCGCAGATTTCAGAAATAAGAGGTTGTTAGGATATCTACATGTTATTTTTTACATGTTTAATGGATTATTTATGAATTAATTTCATTCTTATTTTTAACTGGGGGGGAACAAGTTTCTCTTAAAAAAGCAAGCCAACACATTTTAAAGCTATTGTTACTATTAAATATTTATAAAAGAGATTATGGATGATTAATTATATTGAGATGGCTTTGTTAGTTCAGTTTGTAAAATAAAGGCATGAATGGCAGTCAACCACCAACTTTGCAAACTCACTTGATGATGATGTAGTTGGACATATACCCTCAGACACACTGGAGATAATCCATATGTTCCAGAGAGGCAGAAGTATTAAGGGTCTTTCTTTTTTAATCCATACAGTGACATTATACAGTACTACTCAAAAAGTATTTCTAAACATGTTTTAAAGTAATTAGGAATAGGAAACGTCTTCCGTAAAAGCCCAGGCTATTTTCTTTAATTGATTTAAAATAATCCCTGGCTCTACAATATAGCAGTTGCAGAATTCTGTTTTGAAATCATGTTTTAAATCCTGTTGTGAATGTTTGTACTCTCAACTGTAAGTGGAATATTATTTGAAATAACTCAATATAATCCCCTATTTTGGAGTAGTTGCAATCAAGGCAGGAAATAAATCACAACAGCTGTAGTTTCAGCACGTTGTCTATTCATTTATACAGGTAATATATGCTTTCAAAGAATCATCCAAATCTGCATATACGTTACAGTAGATACCACTTTGCCTCATCCTTCAATTTAAATGTGAGTGAAAAATGCACTACCGACCTGATAAGACCTGATAAATCCAAAAGAGATAATATATTATCATCTGCTCAGAGATGGTACCTAGTGGTTGTTGTTTGAGCACGCTGCTGTTAGTCCTGGATACTCCCGCTCCTTAATGCTTCAGTCACATGCAATATTCTCACAGTGGTACTTAATGCATTTAAATTGATTTTTGCCCTGTTTCCCTTTAAATTGTCTTGTGAGTCCATTTCCTCCTTGAATGTTTTAAACAGAAAAGCAGAGCAAACATAAACACAAAATCATGTTACCATGGATTTCAACACACATAAAGAGTTAATATTATTCAAAGTGCCAACTAGGGTTGTACGGTGTACCGGTATTAGTATAGTACCGCGATACTAATGAATAATTTTCGGTACTATTATATTATTATATTAAATCAGTGCGTCTGCCTCACAATACGAAGGTCCTGCAGTCCTGGGTTCAAATCCAGGCTCGGGATCTTTCTGTGTGGAGTTTGCATGTTCTCCCCGTGAATGCGTGGGTTCCCTCCGGGTACTCCAGCTTCCTCCCACCTCCAAAGACATGCACCTAGGGGATAGGTTGATTGGCAACACTAAATTGGCCCTAGTGTGTGAATGTGAGTGTGAATGTTGTCTGTCTATCTGTGTTGGCCCTGCGATGAGGTGGCGACTTGTCCAGGGTGTACCCCGCCTTCCGCCCGATTGTAGCTGAGATAGGCGCCAGCGCCACCCGCGACCCCGAAAGGGAATAAGCTGTAGAAAATGGATGGATGGACAGTAACTTTTTAGGAAAAAAAATCAAGCAGTGACACTATGAAATAACTATTGGACACTAGACACTACAGGTGAAGTTTTGTATATTACTTTTATTTCTTGTTAGGGACGTATGTATAAATTATAGCTACAAACAAGCAAGTACAAATAATTAATGGCCAATGCATTCACCTCTTATTTGAACAAAGTACAACCAACACTGTAAACATTCTCCGTTCACATTTTCAACATCCAAACATTTTCAATAGAAGGACATTAGCGAATATTTTAAGAGTAGATTTACCTCCTAAACAAAGTTCCCCGACCCGGCCATATAGTATCTGTTCTCCACCCTCGTGTTGCCCATGAAGGACAGGTGTAGAAGGAGACAGAACGCTCTCCGCCACCGGCTTAATTTGAGACACATGGACCACAGGATGTCGCTTGATCGAGGGTCGGAGAGCCAATTTAACAGACACTGGGTTGATTAAAGAAATGATGGGAAAAGGACCAACAAAACTGGGTGCCAACTTTTTGGACGGTACCTGGAGGCTGAGGTCCTTCGGGTGTAACATGACCTTCTGTTCAGGCTGGTAGGAAGGAGCCGGGATGCGGTGCCTGTTAGCGCTGCGACACATCCTCTCTGATGCCTTCACTAGGGCTCTACGAGCAGTTTTCCACACCCTCTGACACCTCTTGATGTGTGCCCTGGTAGAGGGTACCCCGACCTCAAGTTCCTGTTGGGGAAACATACGGGGTTGATAACCCAAAAAACACTCAAAAGGAGACGTACCGGTGGCGGAGCTCTTCATAGCGTTGTAAGAGTATTCCACCCATGGAATGAACTTGTTCCAGGACGTGGGCTGACATCGTGCAACACAGCGAAGCATAGATTTCAGACTTTGATTAGCCCTTTCTGCCTGTCCATTGCTTTGGGGGTGATACCCAGAAGTAAGGCTGACCGAGGCCCCGATCCCCATACGGAATGCTTTCTATACCTTAGCGGTAAACTGGGGACCCCGGTCGGATACGATGTCCATAGGAATCCCATGAAGTCTGACAACGTGCAACGTGAGAAGATCCGCCGTCTCGGAGGAGGAAGGCAACTTGCGGAGGGGTATGAAGTGAGCTGCCTTCGAGAAACGGTCGACAATGGTAAGTATGGTTTTGTTACCTCTCGAGTCCAAGGCAATATGCGACCAAGGTCGAGCAGGGATCGGCAGTGGGCAGAAAAGACCAGCCGGGGGTCGGTGTGATGTTTTACTGCGGGCACAAGTGGAACAGGCAGTGATGAACTCACGAGTGTCGGCAGCCAAGGATGGCCACCAAGAACGTCTTCGGAAAAAGGACACAGTTCGTTGGAACCCAGAATGGCAGGAGAATAGACTGGAGTGAGCCCAATCCAGGACCTGAGACCGAAGTTCACGGTGAACGAACAACTTGCCATGGGGTCCCCCCCCAGGTCCAGGACGGGTCTGTAGAGCCCTCTTCACTTGGTCCTCAATTCTCCAGGTTACCATTCCCACAATTCGCGTAGGTGGCAGAATGGTCTCAGGGATAGGCGGACAAGCGCCCTCAGTCATGTGCACTCTGGACAAGGCGTCTGCCTTCAGCTTCTTGGATGCTGGTCTGTAAGACAAGACGTGGTCGAAGCGGGAAAATAACTTTTGCCACCTTGCCTGTCGATTGTTGATACGTCGCGCAGACTGAATGGCGAAAAGGTTGCTGTGGTCAGTCAAAATTTGGAACTGGTGTCTTGCTTCCTCTAACCAGTGTCTCCACTCAACTAGTGCCCCGTGGACGGCCAGCAGCTCCCTGTTACCAGCATCGTAGTTTTGTTCGGCCGGTGATAGTCGCCTGAAGAAAAATGCACATGGGTGAAGCATGTTATCAATTGTGGACCTTTGTGATAGAATAGCTCCAATCCCCGAATCAAAAGCATCCACCTCTACCAAGAATGGGCAGTCCAAATCTGGATGGATGAGGACGGGTGCATATACAGCGCTGGTCTTAAGTCTTCTAAAGGCACTGTCGGCCTCAGGTGACCACAAGAAGTTGACCTTTGATGAGGTGAGAGCATTGAGGGGTGCGGCAATACGACTGAAGTCCCGGATGAATCTTCTATAAAATCCAGTGAAACCCAAGAATCTCCGCAGTTCAGTCTTGGAAGTGGGTTGTGGCCAGGCGACCACAGACTTGACCTCCTCAGGGTCAGCTTTGACGTGACCTCTCTCCACAATGAAGCCCAGAAAATCCACCGATGGAGTGTGATATAAGCATTTCTCTGCCTAGTAGACAACAACAAACTGGTCCAGCATGTCACGTAAGATGTCATTGACCAGCATCTGAAAAACAGCAGGAGCATTGGTAAGACCAAAAGGCATCACTTTGAATTCATAGTGGCCAAGGTAGGTATTAAACGCAGTTTTCCATTCATCCCCCTCTTTAATCTGAACCAAGTGGTATGCGTTGCGAAGGTCGAGTTTGGTAAAGATGGTAGCAGGTGCCAAGGGTTCAAACGAAGCGTTAAGAAGAGGCAATGGGTACTTGTTTTTGATGGTTATGTTGTTTAGGTGTCAGTAGTCAATACAGGGCCGCAAGGACCCGTCCTTCTTGGTCACAAAGAAAAACCCCGCGGCCACAGGGGATTTGGACGGGGTTATGATCCCGGAAGCCAGAGATTCAGTAATGACATCTTTCATGGCTTCCTTTTCGGGAAGAGACAGGTTATACAGCTGGCTGGAAGGCAGGGAGGCCCTGGGAAGCAACTCGATAGCACAGTCATATGGCCTATGCGGCGGGAGAGACTTAGCACGTTCCTTGCTGAATACTTCGGCGAGGTCATGGTAGCACTCAGGAATGGTAGAGAGATCGATCTTGTGGTTTGAGGATAGTGCAATCTTGTGAGGGCCCGAAGCGGACTTCAAGCAATCCGCATGACAGGGAGTGTTCCAGGCACATTATCTCTCCGGAGGTCCAAGAAATGTGAGGGTCATGTTGTCTCAACCAAGCTCTACCTAGGACCACAGGAGTGAAAGGGGCCTCCAAAACCCAAAAACGGATGGTCTCCGAATGGTTTTCAGACATGGTAAGAAGCAGCGGTTCTGAACGGTGTTTAATAAGACCCAATGGACGTCCGTCCAGAGCCTGAGCAGGAAGGTCGTTGTCCAAGGATACCAGAGGGATATTGTTTTGTTTGGCAAAACCGTAGTCCATAAGACTATCGTCCGCCCCGGAGTCCAAAAAATCCTTAACTGCCACTCTTTTGTCGTTCCAAGTTAAGGATGCGGAAAACAGAATGCCCGGGTTGTTATATCCCTGGAGAAAAAGACACATTTGTAGGCCAGATTCAAAAGGACTTTTTTGAGCTTTTCAAATTTAGACAGCCTTCACGTGGGGACTATATTTTCAAAAAGAGTGCAGCACTAATTTCCCACTGTCAGTTTTGGCCAATCACATATACTGTATTTTCTTCCTCACTTTCACCCTGACAAAAAAATTGGCCCTAGTGTGTGAATGTGAGTGCGAATGTTGTCTGTCTATCTGTGTTGGCCCTGTGATGAGGTGGCGACTTGTCCAGGGTGTACCCCGCCTTCCGCCCGATTGTAGCTGAGATAGGCGCCAGCGCCCCCCGCCACCCCGAATGGGAATAAGCGGTAGAAAATGGATGGATGGACTTTCACCCCGACAAGACCATTTTTTTTATTTTTATTCAAGACTGTGTTCAGTTCTTGGAGACACTGCATTTAATCCACTGTGGTTTGCTCCAAACAGGAGAAAGAAGCACCTCCTACTGACTTGTGATTGGTCAGAATGTGCGGAGCTCAAACATCATGCCTATTTTAAATATGAGTTTCATATGTATAAGGGGGCGTGGTCTGGGCCTGCCATGCGCAGGGCTGCAGCCAATTCCATGTATATTTCGATGTAACAAAGAAATGAGCTTGGATGCGTGCTTGCTAACACTTTCATACATCGGAATTTTACTGGTGTTTGTAATTTTTGTGGATTTGATCGTATGTCCATATTTAGTAAGGAAGCCACGCAACTCTTTGTACATGAGAGCCCAGCCCCCCACTGTGAATGATGCATCTGCCGGTATAAGACACAGCTATTAGTGCAGGGGTGCCCGAACTGTTTGACTTGGGGGTGGCATTGGGTTAAAAAAATTTGACCGGGGGCCGGGCTGCATTGTATTATATAAATGTATATATATATATATATATATATATATATATATATATATATTTGTACAAACCCCGTTTCCATATAATTTGGGAAATTGTGTTAAATGTAAATATAAACGTAGTACAATTATTTTCAAATCATTTTCAACCCATATTCAGTTGAATATATTACAAAGACAACATATTTGATGTTCAAACTGATAAACATTTTTTTTTTTTTGCAAATAATCATTACTTTTAGAATTTGATGCCAGCAAACTTGCGACAAATAAGTTGGGAAAGGTGGCAATAAATACTGATAAAGTTGAGGAATGCTCATCAAACACTTATGTGGAAAATCCCACATGTGTGCAGGTTAATTGGGAACAGTTGGGTGCCATGGTTGGGTATAAAAGCAGCTTCCATGAAATGCTAAGTAATTGACAGACAAGGATGGGGGGAGGGTCACCAATTTGTAAGCAAATTGTTGAAACAGTTTTAAAACAACATTTCTCAACGAGCTATTGCAAGGAATTTAGGGATTTTACCATCTACGGTCCGTAAAGTCATCAAAAGGTTCAGAGAATCTGGAGAAATCACTGCATGTAAGCGATGATATTACGGACCTTTGATCCCTCAGGCGGTACTAAATCAAAAACCGACATCAGTGTGTAAAGGATATCACCACATGGGCTCAGGAACACTTCATAAAACCACTGTCAGTAACTACAGTTGGTCGCTACATCTGTAAATGTTAGTTAAAACTCTACTATTTAAAAACAAACCCATTTATCAACAACACCATGAAATGCCGCCGGCTTCGCTGGGCCCGAGCTCATCTAAGATGGACTGATGCCAAGAGGAAAAGTGTTCTGTAGTCTGACGAGTCCACATTTCAAATTGTTTTTGGAAACAGAGGACGTGGTGTCCTCTGGAACAAAGACGAAAATAACCATCCGGATTGTTATAGACGCAAAGTTCAAAAGCCTGCATCTGTGATGGTATGTGGGTGTATTAGTAGTGTGGGCGGTATAGCTCGGTTGGTAGAGCGGCCGTGCCAGCAACTTGAGGGTTGCAGGTTCGATTCCCGCTTCCGCCATCCTAGTCGCTGCTGTTGTGTTCTTGGGCAAGACACTTTACCCACCTGCTCCCAGTGCCACCCACACTGGTTTAAATGTAACTTAGATATTGGGTTTCACTATGTAAAGCGCTTTGAGTCACTAGAGAAAAGCGCTGTATAAATATAATTCACTTCACTTCACTATTAGTGCCCAAGGCATGGGTAACTTACACACCCGTGAAGGCACCATTAATGCTGAAAGGTCCATACAGATTTTGGAGCAACATATGTTGTCATCCAAGCAATGTTATCATGGACGCCCCTGCTTATTTCAGCAAGACAATGCCAAGCCACGTGTTACAACGGTGTGGCTTCGTAGTAAAAGAGTGCGGGTACTTTCCTGGCCCGCCTGCAGTCCAGACCTGTCTCCCATTCAAAATGTGTGGCGCATTATGAAGCGTAAAATACGACAGCGGAGACCCCGGACTGTTGAAAGACTGAAGCTCTACATAAAACAAGAATGGGAAATAATTCCACTTTCAAAGCTTCAACAATTAGTTTCCTCAGTTCCCAAACCTTTATTGGGTGTTGTTAAAAGAAAAGGTGATGTAACACAGTGGTGAACATGCCCTTTCCCAACTACTTTGGCACATGTCGCAGCCATGAAATTCTAGGGTAATTAATTATTTGCAAAAAAAAATAAAGTTTATGAGTTTGAACATCAAATAGCTTGTCTTTGTAGTTCATTCAATTGAATATGGGTTGACAATGATTTGCAAAACACAATTTCCCAACTCATATGGAAACGGGGTTTGTATATATATATATATATATATATGTATATATATATATATATATATATATATATATATATATATATATATATGTATGTATATATATATATATATATATATATATATATATATATATAAAAATATATATACATATATATATATGTATATATATATATATATATATATATATGTATGTATATATATATATATATATATATATATATATATATATATATATATATATATATATATGTATGTATGTATATATATATATATATATATAAAAATATATATACATATATATATATTTATATATATATATATGTATGTATAGTTGTTTGGGGAGCCTTCTATTAGAGTGTGGCAAATGGGAGTCAGGAAAAGGGCGGAGCTAACAAGCTAAGGAAAGCGAGACAATTGGTCGGTCAAAGAGGGCTGGGGTAGTATGATACTTAGACGGAGGCAGAGGGCCTGGTCTATGGGACACAGTAAGTGGGCAGAGCTAACAGGACACGAGCAGAGAGTGTGTCCGACCAGACACAGGAAGATATTGTCAATGGAACATTTAACGGACACAAGAAGTGCAGGGCCTATGAAATAGCAAGAGGGCGTGGCTCAGTAAATACAAAAATAGGGCAAGGAACCTTCAAATTGGGTATGGTTTATGTGGCACTGAAATAGGGTGGAGCTAACAGGACACAAACATAAGATGTGGCCTACCAAACACAGGAAGAGGACAGGGTCAACAGGGCAATAGAGGGCGGGGTTTATGAAAAAAACTATAGTGGAGTTGAAGAATAGGAGTGTGGGACTAAGAAGGTAGCGGGTGGGGTTTAGGGGACGCAGTAGCAGGTAATTGTGTGTGTGTGTGTCACACAGCTGTGGTCAGCATGACAAGTACCGCCTCTCAGCACAACATGGAAGCTGTCAGACCGGCCATTTAACAAGTGGTGTGCGATGCAAAGCGCAACCCTAAAAATGGTTGCCATGGCGAGTATCAGGCGAGGCTTTAAGCAAGTACCGGGTAAAAACATAAATCCCGCCGCCGTGAGATTAGAAACATGACGCCTCTATCGCTCTCCTCTGTTCTCGCCTCACTTTGTTGTTCTGACTCTCGTTCCAATTTGGTTCTCGCCTGCCTAAAGGGAAAAATGGACTCTTCTGGCCGACATCTGATACCAGACTGCGAGTGCACTTTTTCTTTGTCTGTTTGCATATTTACTGGCTCACGTTGTCTTTTTCCTCCTCGCTTCTTTGTCGGCTCTGCTGCACTCACACTTTCGCATGCAGAAAGGTTTCTTGTCCCACTGTAAACGAATGAGTCTGTCACACCACAAACAATCTGCATTCATCATGTCTTATCTAGCCGAGCCTCCACGCGGCAGCAGTCGTGCGCGTGTGCGCGTGTGTGTGTGTGCGTATGTGTGTGTGTGTATGTGTGTGTGTGTGTGTGTGTGTGTCTGCTTGGATGAGTGTGTGGGTGAGGAGGCGTGCAGGGTCAAGGTCAACAACTCTTGGAGCTTAATAAATGGCACAGACAGCTTGATCCTTTTTGAGTTTTTTTGTATGCAGCAAAAGCTTCTAATTCATGCAAATAACAGGATCAGACAGTCTGACACTGAAACATAATAATGCCTTGCTTTTAAAGGCTTATCACAGTTAATTACGTGCTTTGTGTAAGTTGACACGACAACGACTAAAGTTTTATACCGCATTGTCGTTGGAAAGATGTTAAGCCTTAAAAAAGACGGTAGTGCGTGTGCCAGGCCAGTAAATGGCGAGGTTTTAAAAGACAGGTAAATTAGGTGTGAGTTGGTTGGTGAGCTGGATTCTCAGCTAATCACAAATGCGATATTATAATATGTGTGACAGTTTTTGAGTTGTTTTCCTGTGTTGAGTGTTTCTTCCTTCAGGCTATCACTCTTATTTCCGTTACATTTCCTGTTTTGCTTATGTCTTGCGGTAACTTCACCACTGTTACTAATATTCATGGTGTTCCTAGTTTTTTTACCTTTCTGTCTCTGCATCCTGTGGAGACGCCGATATACTGATCGCAACATACTCCCACCTCAACACTTCTCGCTGCTGTCCGAACAAAACCACATATGTCACATTTTTATCATTGTTTAATATTTTTTGTATGCATTTTTTCCCCAGCTTGCTTAGGATTTCTGTGTGGAGTTTACATTTTCTCCCCGTGACGGCGTGGGTTCCCTCCGGGTACTCCGGCTTCCTCCCACCTCCAAAGACATGCACCTAGGGATAGGTTGATTAGCAACACTAAATGGGCCCTAGTGTGTGAATGTGAGTGTGAATGTTGTCTATCTATCTGTGTTGGGCCTGCGATGAGGTGGCGACTTGTCCAGGGTGTACCCCGCCTTCCGCCCGAATGCAACTGAGATAGGTTCCATCGACCCCCCGCGATCCTGAACGGGACAAGCGGTAGAAAATGGATAGATGGATGGAAAACGGCAGAGAATGTGTTTCCTAACATGTACCATTTTGCGGTCCGTATTTACACACCATAATACCCGTATTTTGAAGCACAGTACGTCCGACTACGGTAGCCTTAATGCTCCGACAATCCATCAAGCGGTGGGGCTTCATAGCTTACCAAAGTCATACTGAAACATTTTGACAGATTTTCTTGCGCCGTGTGCAATGTTCTATATTCTCAATGGAATATTTAATGTTTATGGTGTTGTCATCTTGCAGTCTACACGTATTTCTTATGTGTGACTGACATTTACTGGTCACAATTATCATTACACCATGTACCAAATATAATAACTTTGAGGTCGATAAGCACAACCAGAATAAATCCACACTTAAGGCGCACAGGGTTAAAAGACGCACTGTTGATTTTTGATAAAATGAAAGGATTTTAAGTGTGCCTTATTGTAAGAAAAATACTGTATATATTTTGATATTTGAGCTTCTAATTTATTTTTCCATTTTCATTTTTTCGCATTTCAATTTTTTTTTTAAAAGTATTATATAATTTTTTTAGCATTCAAATCTTATTTTTTAAAGATTCCGTATTTTGAACCTTTTTTTATTTTTATTTTTTTACATGTATGAGGAGTGTGCCCTCATAATAGACCAATTAGCAAAAGGATAAGGGTCCCCTATCACTTTGACTTCAGGAGACATTAGACAAACAATTGTTTGAGGGGATGTTTTTTATATCTACAAAGTAAAAACTGTGCTTTGAATTCAGCCTCAGTATGAAATAGGATACAATTTAAACACAAAAAAGCTGAAATATGGTTTCAGGTAGGTGGAACAACTTGAAAGCAATCAAGGTTAGGTGAAGAAGTATTGCAAGTCTACTCTGAGAGGAGCAACAGAAGTACACTTCTCATATTGATGGTTTGTAGCGCAACATTGTGATCTCTGTCAAGATCAACACTGGAGCTAAAAGCAAATGCAATTTGACATGGAAGCAGCAGGCAGCTGCTCTTGACATGGAAAAAAAATAAAACTTGTCATTGAACGATGGCGTTAGTTTCAGCCGTCAGACTACCGAGTAACCTCTGGGTGACCCCTCACTCACCTGCTGACAGTCCCGCGTCAGCAAACCGGGACGCCTGTTTGCTCGCCAATCCATCACTGCAGAAAGGACTAGACGGAGAGCGAGTGGAGGGCATGTTTGAGGGTTGGGTCATGTGCATGTGCCATGTTGGTCCATCCTGGGAACAGCAGTCAGGTGATGTGGTCACACACTGATTGGATGATAGAATAGAATATGGCGTGGTACTGCGCGTTTCTCTAAAACACATTTACATTTAATAAAGTGCACAATTAATATATATTGTCATACCATTTCTTCTCGTTGTGACAGTGCGCTCGTATCACGCTGTCACTTGAGGACCGGCACGTCCCTATATCTCTCTATGGTCAGGAGAGAGAGGATGCTTGCTCCCGTTGTCAGTGTGCAGGTGCGTCCTCGTTCTCCGGGCCAAAGAGAGAGAGAGAGAGAGAGAGAGAGAGGTACATGCCGGTCCTCAAGTGACACTGTGATAAGAATGCACATTATCCCCTTCTTCCCGAGGTTCACGATGACATTGTTCGTCCTTGCTCGATGCTGAATCTGGAAGTGGTACAGTTTGTACTGACAGGTACCAACGGGTGAGCCGTGTTCTGGTACTTCATTGAGTTAATCCAGGTCCTCCTTTCCTTCGCTGTCCACCTCAACCACCATCAGAGATGCCACTGGATTCTGGATACAAGCCTCCTTCCACTCCTTCAGCATGTTGACGTGGTAGGTCTGCCTTGTCTTTCTCTTTTCAGGATGATCTCGTAGGTCACAGGGCCCATCTTCCTGAGCGCAGTATAGGAGCCATGCCACTTGGCTAGTAGCGTGCTGTTAGAAGATGGCAGGAGCTGCAAGACGCTGTGCTTCTCGTAAGTTGACCTCTGCCTCTTCCCGATACTGGTCTAATCTTTTCCTCGTTTCCAGCACGTACTGCACCACACTGCGATCATTGGCTGTCAGGGTCGGAGCCTCCCAACTCTTCAATAGCAGGTCCAATGGGCCCCGGACCTCCCAGCCATACAGCAGGTCAAACGGGGAATAGTCAGTGAATGCTTGAGGTATCTCCCTGTACACAAACAGCAGGGAGGGTAGTCACCGGTCCCAGTCTCGCCCGGTTTCTGACACAAAATTTTTCCGGATCCTATTCAGTGTTTGGTAAAATCGCTCCACCAGACCATTCGTCTGGGATGGTATGGGGTGGTCTTGATGGGTTTTATTCCCATTTGATGATGGAAGAGCTGCAGCAGTCTGGAGGTGAAGTTGGTCACCTGGTCCGTGAGGATCTCGTCCAATATCCCCACTATGGAGAACAACTGAACCAGGCTTTGCAACACAGCAGGAGCAGTAACAGTACTGGGAGGAAATGCCTCCGGAAATATTGTTGCATAGTCACTAATTACTCAAATATACTGATGCCCTCTATTACTCTTAACTACTGGTGCCCCCCACTGCTCTTAACTACTGTAATGGACCCACAGTGTCCATGGCTATACCCAGAAATGGGGTTGTTATTATTGGCAGTGGCTGTAAACAAACCCGGTCTGCTTTATGGATATGACAAGTATTTTGGCATGTGAGACATGTCTTGCAAAAAGCCTGTAAATCTGCAGACATTGACGGCCAATAAAACCTAGAGTTTACTCGTAAGTATGTTTTGTTGCGGCCTAAGTGTCCTGCCCAGGGTACGGTATTTGCCAGGTGTAATATAAGGGGTCGTCAGTCCCGGTACCACTAGTTTTTTTGGGACCCTCTGGTAGCATACAATGCTACAATGTTTTTTTCTAAAACAAAACACTGTTTTTTCCCTTTTTCTACCTCCTGAACCTCAACCACCTTCTCCAACAAAGGTTGGAAAGCCACATCTCCCTTTTGCAAAGACCCAATGTATTTTGGTACATTCCATATGCTCTTTCCCAATGTCTCCTTTGGGTCTGGCTACTACCCTGCTTGCAGACCTTTTTCAAAGCGCCGCTGTTATCGTGACTGTTATGTTCCACGAAGTGGTGGTTTGTTTTTGTGTTTTTTCTTCGTTTGTTTGAACAGGTCACGCTCAATCATGACCTCTGCTGCCAATCAACCGGTTCCTGTTCCCAGCTGCTCCTCATTTCACCTGTTGATCAGCCAGCCAATCCCGGTCCACCATTCATCCTCCTGACCTGCATAAAACCACCTGCTCACCACTGGATGGGGGGATTCTTTTTCGGACATGCTGTGTGTAGCTTTGAGAGACGCTACTTTGTTTTTGGAGCTACTTTTTTTTGTCTTTATTTTTTTATTGACCTTTCAACCTTTGTAAGTATCTGCATCCTAGTCTTGGGAAAGGTTGGACAGAGGCATCTATACACTACACACGTAGGATTTGTTTGTGTATAGAGACACCAGGCTTAGGGGTGGCTGTGACCATGTTTTTAGATGTTATTTTTTGGACCCCCTCTTTGGCAAGAGTAATTAGGTAGGTTTTTGGTTTATGCTAATTAAATAGCTTTAGTTAGTCAGCTTACCTTTCTTTTGTATAAATGTATTTTGTTACGTTTTTTCATTTCTTTGACAGCACCTGTATTCCCAAGCTAGGCTAGCGTTGTGTCTTGTTGTAACCCCCCGAGCAGGAAGGTCGCATCCTGGCTGAAAAACATCTGGCCGACGAGAGGAAAAAGATGGAAGAGGCCACGGCTGCCCTGCCGATGGCTTTAGCTACAGCTACAAGAGTGGAGTCCAACTATTTGCCCCGTGCTGGAGACTGAGTGCAAGAAGCTCAGGATGGACATAAAACTCAAGGAGGAGAATATTCAGGATCTGGAGGGCAAGTGTCAGGAGTTGCCCAAGTACAAGAACAACGAGAAAGACACAGAGGTGCTGATGTTGGCGCTGTCCGCCATGAAGGAGAAGACTCTGCACCTGGAGAACAGCCTGAGTGCGGAGACCAGGATCAAGCTCGATCTGTTGTCTGCACCGGGAGATGCCAAGAGACAGATGGAGACAGCGCAAGGCCAGATTCACCAGAGGGACCAAGAGATGGCATAGCTCAAGCGAAAAGTTTTTGACAGCTGTAAAGTTTTGCTCTGCGGTGTTCCAGTTTTTGCTGCTACTAACATTGTCCAGTCTTGCAAAATCGGGGTTGGTCAGTTGTGGGTGAATTATTTGTGTGTAAATATGGACATTTTTCAATGTAACCCAGACATAGAGTGTTTGAATGACCAATTATGTTCATTGTTGTTGGTGGTTGGTGGGCGTGTTACGTTCCACGTAGTGGTGGTTTGTTTTTGTGTTTTTTCTTCTTTTGTTTGAACAGGTCACACTCAATCATGACCTCTGCTGCCAATCAACCGGTTCCTGTTCCCAGCTGCTACTCATTTCACCTGTTGATCAGCCAGCCAATCCCGGTCCACCATTAGTCCTCCTGACCTGCTTAAAACCACCTGCTCACCACTGGATGGGGGGATTCTTTTTCGGACATGCTGTGTGGAGCTTTGAGAGACGCTACTTTGTTTTTGGCGCTACTTTTTTTTTTTTGTCTTTATTTTTTTTTTACCTTTCAACCTTTTTAAGTATCTGCAGTCTAGTCTTGGGAAAGGTTAGAGGCCTCTATACACTACACACGTAGGATTTGTTTGTGTATAAAGACACCAGGCTTAGAGGTGGCTGTCACCCTTGTATGTTTTGGATCCTATCTTTGGCTACAGGAATTAGGTAGGTTTCTGGTTTATGCTAATTAAATAGCTTTAGTTAGTCAGCTTACGGTTCTTTTTTAAAATTGTATTTTGTTATGTTTTGTTCATTTCTTTGACAGCACCTGTATTCCCAAGCTAGGCTAGTGTTGTGTCTTGTTGTAACCGCCCCCTCCATGGTTACTTTTCAATAACACTAGTTTTTGTTTTCTATTCTTGGTCAGTGTCTTTATTTTACAAGTCATTTGATTTATACACTTTTATGTTGCGTTCCCCTACGATCCTTAGACTCTAAGCCATCTGGGAACGTAACAGTGACTTCTGCTGTCCTTTTGTAGCCTCTTCAAATAGACTACTCTCCAGGGTGGAGAACAGTTTAGCGCAAGAGGTTTCCCCCATGCCTCCCTTCTCTTTACTAGTCCCAGCACTTGCTCTGACCTGGGCTTGCGTGAGCACTGGAACTGACAAATGTGTTAACGTGCTGTCTTTTATAGGCACATCCAATAAAACTGGTAAGTCCCATCCCAAAATGACTGCAACCGGCAGACTGTCCTCTACTCCCACCGTTAGTAGATAAGATTGTTCATCCACAACAATCGTAACATCCACCATTGGGTAGGAGTCTTTATTTCCGTGCATTAATTCCCTGAGAACTAGCGACAGGAAACTACCAGAGTGGTAGTTTACTGTTAATATACTGGTAGTAGACTAGTTCACCATTAACAGTCACATTTTTGAATCGCTGGCGCCTTCTTTTCATGTTTATAGATTCAGCACAAGGGGAATAAAAGGCCCCACCTAACTTAGGTTTTTACGTAGGAAGTACAAAGAAGCTTTATGTCCTGGCTGCCGAGAGTAAAAACAGATCAGCTCCTTAACAGTGCCTTGCTGACTTGCTGCTGGGCTTCGTGGTACAGGTGGCTTCTGGGTAGTTCTGGGCGGTGACCTGGGCTGTGATGAGGTCTGATGACTATACGTCATGGTTGCTCGGCCTCCTCTCCTGGCGTTGAGGTACCGCAGGGCTAGCTTAGCAGCCGCTAGGCCGTCTCTGGGCTTGTGTTCCTTCACCCACTTGCGGATGTCCCCAGCAAGCACGCAGAGAAGTTTCCCCGAACTGCTCCTTCGAGTGCTGCTCCGACCAAACCCAGCGCCGATAGAGTCCTCACAGTACCAAATTTACCGCTGATGTAGTTGTACATTGTTAAGTTACAGCAGATTTGGGGTTTAGCAACAATGCCGTCATGTGACGTATTTGTATAAAAAAGAATAGCGCAGGCATCCAAGTATGGGTATCGAATACTTCTATAGGTACCAACTGAAGTCTGTCAGTGCTACCGGGTAACGAGTAACACAAAATCAAACAGTGCCATATTTGGTTACATTTATTGTATGTTGTGTCACATCCGGTTGCAGACTTACACTGGCTCAAACATTTGGCTCGGAAATAAGCAGTCTAGCACTCAAGGCAGACTGGAGCTGTCAGGAATGTTCTTTTTAGTCAAGGCCGTGACCTAAAATGGCAGAACACAGCAGGCTGCTTGCAGGTTTAGGAGTGTTTAATATCCATCCATCCATTTCCTACCGCTTATTCCCTTTGGGGTCGCGGGCGGCGCTGGTGCCTATCTCAGCTACAATCAGACGGAAGGCGGTGTACACCCTGGACAAGTCGCCACCTCATCGCAGGGCCAACTCAGATAGACAGACAAGATTCACACATCAGGGCCAATTTAGTGTTACCAATCAACCTATCCCCAGGTGCATATTTTTGGAGGTGGGAGGAAGCCGGAGTACCCGGGGGGAACCCACGCAGTCACGGGAAGTACATGCAAACGCCACACAGAAAGATTCCGAGCCCGGGAGTGAACCCAAGACTACTCAGGACCTTCGTATTGTGAGGCAGACGCACTAACCCCTGTTCCACCGTGCTGCCCTCTGTTTAATATCCAAAAGTACAAAATCCAAAGTAAAGTGCAACAGGCATATGCACAAAACAAGCACATTGAGACTGCGCATGAAAGAACAGAGAGAGCTATACAACAAAAAAATACCAAACCAAAAGTCAAAAATATGAGATGGCCGCGATGGTGGGGGAGGATGCCGGACAGACCTGGCAGGCCCAAGCGCATTGTGAGGGTCTGCTGGGAACGTCTGGCAGAGTCTCCTGTCAGAGAAAGTTTCAATTCACACCTCCGGGAGAACTTTGAACATGTCACGAGTGAGGTGTGGGACATTGAGTCCGAGTGGACCATGTTCCGAACCTTTATTGTCGAGGCAGCTGATTGGAGCTGTGGCCGCAAGGTTGTTGGTGCCTGTCGTGGTGGTAATCCCAGAACCCGTTGGTGGACACCAGCAGTGAGGGATGCCGTCAAGCTGAAGAAGGAGTCCTATCGGGTTCTTTTGGCTCATAGGACTCCGGAGGCAGTGGACGGGTACCGACGGGTCAAGCGGTGTGCAGCTTTAGCGGTCGCGGAGGCAAAAACTCGGACATGGGAAGAGTTCGGGGAAGCCATGGAAAACGACTTCCGGACGGCTTCGAAGCGATTCTGGACCACCATACGGCGCCTCAGGAAGGGGAAGCAGTGCACCATCAACACCGTGTATGGTGCGGATGGTGTTCTGCTGACTTCGACTGCGGATGTTGTGGATCGGTGGAAGGAATACTTCGAAGACCTCCTCTATCCCACCAACACGTCTTCCTTTGAGGAAGCGATGCCTGGGGAATCTGTGGTGGGCTCTCCTATTTCTAGGGATGAGGTTGCTGAGGTAGTCAAAAAGCTCCTCGGCGGCAAGGCGATCAGTCACACAGTATAACACGGGAATAGAGCAGCAGCGAAAGAATTTAACATTAACAGCAACGACACTGATTTGTTTAATGACGACTTCGACGAGACAGAGCCGGGCATTTTGGATGCCGTATTCGCCCAACTGTGTGATTCGAACACTGAAGAAGAAGAATTCGAGGGATTCGTGGATGAGGAATAACTTAATAAAGTGAGCTTTACATGTTTATTTTGTGTGTTGTGTTGTGTGACATTATTGTTTCAGCAACGTTGAGTTTTTGATATATTATTGCTTTTTGGATGCCGTATTTGCACAACTGTTTAATTCGAATACTGAAGAAGAAGAATTTGAGGGTTTCGTAGATGAGGAATAACTTAATAAAGTGAGCTTTACATGTTTATTTTGTGTCTTGTGTTGTGTGACATTATCGTTTGAGCAACGTTGAGTTTTTGATGTACTATTGCTTTGCACTATTTCGAGTGTTACCATATTGTGATTGCACTAACGTTTGATTTACCATAACAGTATCAGACTGTTTTTTACGTGTTTAATGAATCGGGGAAAATAATAAAACAGCTGTTTATTCATTTTGTGAGTGAACGGAGTTGTCAGAACGCTGGTTTGTAATCAACTAATAAAGTTTGACTGACCTATCTGACTGTTTTGTTGACATTCCCTTTAGCGCAGCTCCATTTAAAGGATGCATAACGTAACCCCAGCCTCTACTGTAGCATCTATTCTGTGCGCCTTATAATGTGGTGCGCCTTATATATGAACAAAATATTAAAATATGCCATTCATTGAAGGTGCGCCTTATAATCCGGTGCGCCTTATAGTGCGGAAAATACGTTATATTATTGTTTTAGTTGCTTAAGAGATATTCCTGGCTCTGAATGTGCTATTTTTATGTTTTTGTGCATTACTTGTTGCCGTCATCATTAAACAAACGGGTTACTCATCACTTACTCAGTACTTGAGTAGTTTTTTCACAACATACTTTTTTTACTATTACTCAAGTAAATATTTGGGTGACTACTCCTTACTTTTACTTGAGTAATACATCTCTAAAGTAACAGTACTCTTACTTGAGTACAATATCTGGCTACTCCACCCACCTCTGCCTGCTGCTAATCATCACCTGAACAGTATTTAAACCAGTCAAACTTATTTCTCAATGTGGGATCCTTGTCTAGTTTCTCGGAGGAATGATCACGGTTAGTAACATATTTTTGACTTCCATCCATCCATCCATCATCTTCCGCTTATCCGAGGTCAGGTCGCGGGGGCAGCAGCCTAAGCAGGGAAGCCCAGACTTCCCTCTCACCAGCCACTTCGTTTAGTTCTTCCCGGGGGAACCCGAGGTGTTCCCAGGCCAGCCGGGAGACATAGTCTTCCCAACGTGTCCTGGGTCTTCCCCGTGGCCTCCTACCAGCTGGACGTGCCCTAAACACCTCCCTGGGGAGGCGTTCGGGTGGCATCCTGACCAGATGCCCGAGCCACCTCATCTGGCTCCTCTCGATGTGGAGGAGCAGCGGCTTTACTTTGAGTTCCTCCCGGATGGCAGAGTTTCTCACCCTATCTCTAAGGAAGAGCCCCGCCACCCGGCGGAGGAAACTCATTTCGGCCGCTTGTACCCGTGATCTTATCCTTTTGGTCATGACCCAAAGCTCATGACCATAAGTGAGGATGGAAACGTAGATCGATCGGTAAATTGAGAGCTTTGCGTTCCGGCTCAGCTCCTTCTTCCCCACAACGGATCGGTACAACGTTCGCATTACTGAAGACGCCGCGCCGATCTGCCTGTCGATCTCACGATCCACTCTTCCCCCACTCGTGAACAAAATTCCTAGGTACTTGAACTCCTCCACTTGGGCCAGGGTCTCCTCCCCAACCCGGAGAGGGCACTCCACCCTTTTCCGGGCGAGAACCATGGACTCGGACTTGGAGGTGCTGATTCTCATTCCGGTCGCTTCACACTCGTCTGCGAACCGATCCAGCGAGAGCTGAAGATCCCGGCCAGATGAAGCCATCAGGACCACATCATCTGCAAAAAGCAGAGACCCAATCCCGCGGCCACCAAACCGGAACCCCTCAACGCCTTGGCTGCGCCTAGAAATTCTGTCCATAAAAGTTATGAACAGAATCAGTGACAAAGGACAGCCTTGGCGGAGTCCAACCCTCACTAGAAACGTGTCCGACTTACTGCCAGCAATGCGGACCAAGCTCTGACACTGATCATACAGGGAGCGGACCGCCACAATAAGATAGTCCGGTACCCCATACTCTCTGAGCACTCCCCACAGGACTTCCCTAGGGACACGGTCGAATGCCTTCTCCAAGTCCACAAAGCACATGTAGACTGGTTGGGCAAACTCCCATGCACCCTCAAGAACCCTGCCGAGAGTATAGAGCTGGTCCACAGTCCCACGACCAGGACGAAAACCACACTGTTCCTCCTGGATCCGAGGTTCGACTATCCGGCGTAGCCTCCTCTCCAGTACACCTGAATAAACCTTACCGGGAAGGCTGAGGAGTGTGATCCCACGATAGTTGGAACACACCCTCCGGTCCCCCTTCTTAAAGAGAGGGACCACCACCCCGGTCTGCCAATCCAGAGGTACCGCCCCCGATGTCCACGCGATGCTGCAGAGTCTTGTCAACCAAGACAGCCCCACAGCATCCAGAGCCTTAAGGAACTCCGGGCGGATCTCATCTACCCCCGGGACATTATCGTTTGAGCAACGTTGAGTTATTGATATATTGTTATTGCTTTGCACTATTTCGAGATGTCGTTAATGGAGTCAGTGTCGCTGCTGTTGTCCAGCAGTTCAGTGACAATTCCTGCTTTCCTGAAATCATTTCTCTCAATAGGATCCATTTTAGGGTGTTTACATAACACACAAATGGAAATAAAACGGCACGGCCTGGCACAGTCATATATCCCAGCATGCATCGCGCGCTTCTTCACCTACGGGGGAAAATGACATCGGCGGCTGCTTACTCTAGTTGTGAGACCTGTTGTAACTCACTATTGGTCCATATATAAGGCGTCAGCTTTTGAGAAAATGTTAGGTTTTTAGGTGCACCTTATAGTACGGAAAATACGGTACTTTAAATAATATATATTTGGTTTTACACTCTATTGGAAAAAAAATTGAAAATTAATTTTACCTTTGCAACCTCATTATACTTTTGGCTATGTTTTATATTCATAAATGTAAGTTTCTCAATACTCTACCTGTTTTTTGTGCCTTTAAAAAAGATTTACAGCTCTACATTAAAACACTCTACCTCTAACAACCAAAAAGTTGTGAAAACAATGATGCTGTGTTCCAAATTTAAGTTATTTACTGAGATTGAGTGAGCCTATGGCTTTGCACTTTGTTTATTTTATATATATATAGATACAGTATATATTTATTTTTTTGCATTCTATTTTAGTTACTTAGAATTTACAACCCCTTGGCGCTGTTTTGTACGGCTTTTATACTGTTTTGTACTGTTTTTCTTATTACTTTGATTATTATTTTCAACTGTTTGTAAATCTTGAAATTTATAATTAAAGGTTTATAAAAAAAAGTGTGTAGTTAATCATGTGACCGCCTGGCTCTGTTTGATTGGTGAGTTAAACGTCACCAGTGACTGATTGATTGATGAAACGCAGGCATGTGATAGATCCTACTTCGAAGGTCTGTCTGACAAAACAAAACAAACAAAGCGTGCATTAACAGATCGATAAAAATCAAGTAGCGAGTAGCGAGCTGAATGTAGATAAATGGAGCGGAGTAAAAGTAGCGTTTCTTCCCTATAAATATACTCAAGTAAAAGCAAAAGTATGTTGCATTAAAACTAATCTTAGAAGTACAATTTATCCCAAAAGTTACTCAAGTAGATGTAACGGAGTAAATGCAGTGCGTTACTACCCACCTCTGGCAGCAGGTGATAAACCTTCTACTAATCACCCCCAAGTGATGAAGACAACACTAAGAAGCAGTGTGAAGCTAGTGTAGGGAAAATACAACCAGAAAAGGAAGTGGGAACAAAATAGAGCACAAGAAAGGAAGTAAACCAACAACAGAAAAAACACCCCAAAACTAAACAAAGAATGGCCTGGCCTAACAGATCGTAACAGTACGAATCATTCAAATCGCAAAAAGGATAAACGTTTCCTCAGAGATCCTCGAGAGGTTATCAAAAAGAGTAGAAAGTGCAAGATTTCACAAAACGAGAAACAAGAGAAAAAGCAGCACGCGCTCCAGTCCAAGGGAGAAGAGTCAAAGAAGGCACAAGTTTGCGGTGGTCACTTCGTTAAAAGTTTGTTTGATATACTTCTAATGTATACTATTTCCCATTTGAGTGTTATTTTGATATTATTTGTATTTCTTAAACACACATTTGCTATGAGTGTTTCGAAAAGCACCAACTCAGGGAGTCTATATAAAAT